>NC_060278.1:63198420-63204897 GCF_021613505.1 Equus quagga
ACCTTGCAGTAAGCACCCTGCAGTAAATGCCCTGCAGTAAGCACCTTACAGTAAGTACCCTGCAGTAAATGCCCTGCAGTAAATGCCCTGCAGTAAGCGCCCTGCAGTCAGCACCCTGCAGTAAGCACCCTGCAGTAAATGCCCTGCAGTAAGCACCCTACAGTCAGCACCCTGCATCAGCTCCCAGCAGTAAGCACCCTGTAGTAAATATGCATTCCCACAGGTTTAAAAAGAGTATAGGTAGTAGAACAGGAGAATTAAGGAATAAAGTAGTAACTCTTCCTTTATGCCAGGAGGAGGGAAAACTGTCGTGTTCCTAGACAGGCACAGTATTCATGTCAGGCTGTTGGACTTAAACCCACCTTCTGAGGTTCTGGGGGGATTCTGGAGTTGGGGCCTGGGTCCTACTGATGTCCCTGAGTTGACTGTTAAGTCTCAGGATGCTGATGTGAACATGATCCTTGGTTACCAGTTGCTGTGTGTATGTCCAGATGCAGATTCTCAGTTGGTCTCAGGACATGCTGGACAATCGTCATAAGTTCTAGTGGGCTGGCATGCGGGGGGCCAAGTCTGTCTCTAATGCCATGAGCTTTTTTGTTCTCTGCGTCACAGTGGATATTTAGGAAGGAATGGCTGAGGCGTTTGGACACCGAGCGGGGCACGGGTAGGACCTGAGACCAACCACCATTTCCTGTCCATTTGTTTCCCCAGAAACCCGAGATGATGAGCCTGCTTGTGGGAGACCCCTGGGCATCCGGGCCGGGCCCAACGGGACCCTTTTTGTGGCTGACGCATACAAGGGACTATTTGAAGTAAATCCCTGGAAACGTATGTGACAATATCTTGTTTCCTTCTATGATAATTTCAGATCTTTTAGCCAGTATGTGCACAAGTGGATCCAATAGAGTTCATTCAGTACAGTCTACTGGACACTAATATTTTCTTGTTCATTGAATAGTACTGTAAGTATTGCCTCCCAATACCAGCCAGTATCAGCATCATAGAACTCCTTTCTCATGGCTGCTTTGGTCAGTGCCTTAATCTCCTGTGGGTGTTTGTGTTCTGCCCACAGGTCTCAAAAGGGCTCATTGTGAGGGTGTTAGACCTCCTCTTTCTGTCTTTATTTTTTTGTGTTTCTCACTACGTTTTGTCTTTGTTTGTTTTCTGCCTCTGTTTCTCCTTTTTGCTTCCCCTTCATCTCTGTCTTCATTTTTTTCTTCCTCCAGCTCCTCCTCCCATTTCTCTCCCCTGACGAGCCATGATGTCACCTTGACCAGTGTTGTAATCATTGCTGTGTGTGCTTCAGTGGGGGAGATTCAGGCTGTGGAGGAGTTAGTTATGATGGGTGGGGCGTGGGGTGCTGGGCATAGGTGGAAAGAGCTTAGCCCTCAATAAATTTTTGCTCTACAATTTAAAAAAATTTGCTACTGCTCATATTCTTTAAAAGCAGATGAGTGGGACATTTTATATTTCTCTCAAGCAAACAAATAGAAAATTTCCTTGTTATTCAAGACTCGTAATAGATTTTTGAAAGTCAGTGGTCTTCATAAAAAAAAGAGTTCCTCATCCTTAGAGGAAGGATTCTGCCTTTGATGAAGTTCATCTAAAAAAACTCATCACCTAACAGATGAAGGAAAGGAGAACACTGTTTTTTACTGTAAGAGGGAATGAATCTTCTGACATAGGACATGGAGAAGCTCATTTTGGCTTTTCTTTTTAAATCGGTCAGGCTGATTAATGTTTTGAAATTATTGAGATACAAGTTCTTAGAGTGAAAGCGGGTCTCTCTTTCCCTCCCTCCTCGCCTGCCTTCTTTCTCTCTCCTTCCCACCTACCTCAGGTGAAGTGAAACTGCTGCTCTCCTCTGAGATACCCATTGAGGGGAGGAAAATGTCCTTTGTGAATGATCTTACGATAACTCAGGATGGGAGGAAGATTTATTTTACGGATTCTAGCAGCAAATGGCAAAGACGAGATTACCTTCTTCTGGCTCTGGAGGGCACGGACGACGGGCGGTGAGTGTTCCTTCCAGATCTTGTGCCCAGTGAGATCGTCCGCCAGGCAGATGACTTCAACAGAGCTAATACTTCTAGGAACCCTTGGAGTGTTTCTGAGCATAATATTTCAACTTTTAAGATGGGACTTTCATGGCTTCTGGAAACGGGTGATGGGTGCAACAAACAGAGCAGGTGTTCCCACTTTCCCTCGGAAGAAATGAAATTAAACTAGGCCAGGCCGTCTGAGAGTATGGTCTAGATGGTCTGGAGATGCCTAACAGACAGGCCTGGGTTTCGCGTCATCCGTCTGAAGAGGCACTCCTGCAAGGCTGGAGCCATGGTGGCCCTCCCTGGTGCTGAGCCATCTCCCGCGTCAGTGAGAGAACTGACTGGGGGTTCTCTGAAGGATACCTGGGTCTGCTCTGGGTAGAAGGGGCCCCCAGGGGCCAGCCGGGAGCCAGGTCTGGGCAGAGGACCCCAGGGGCCCTGTCACTCCAGTGTGAGGCTGAGTCCCCTCCACAGGCCCCTGCCCCAGGGCCCAGAGAGGGGCCGTGGACTGACCCCATGTAACCCTTTGCTGTTGGCGCCCCACAGCCTGCTAGAGTATAACACTGAGACCAAGGAGGTGAAGGTCTTACTGGACCAGTTGCGGTTCCCGAATGGAGTGCAGCTTTCTCCTGCAGAGGACTTCGTCCTGGTGGCGGAGATGACCATGGCGAGGATAAGAAGGTGCGTGTGGTGTCCGCCGAGCTGTCAGTGTTCACCAGAGCTCGTCCTGGCCCACGATGGGCATGGCACTGCAGCAGGGCGCCTTCTACTCTGTGTGGTGGTGACACGTAAAATTCAGGCATGCGTTTTCTTTTTCCCTTTCTCAGCCTACCTGAGCGTCGTGGTCTGGGAGAATTTTGATTTAATGCTGCCTGTGCAAACCAGGTCCCTTTCCCTGCCGGGTGGTCCTTGGCCTGCCCGTCTCCCCACAGCTGCTTCTGTGCCCTTGCTCGTGATGGACACGTTTACAGTTTTTTCCATAAGCTTATTGGGCTGAGACCAATTCGACACTTGGCTAAAGTTTTCCTTAAATTGAGGGACTGCTGCTCACTGCCTGCTTGGGTGAATTTTTCAGATTCTACGTGTCTGGCCTGATGAAGGGAGGGGCTGACTTGTTCGTGGAGAACCTGCCTGGATTCCCAGACAACATTCGACCCAGCAGCTCTGGGGGGTACTGGGTCGGCATGGCGACCGTCCGCTCCAACCCTGGGTTTTCCATGTTGGATTTCTTATCTGAGAGACCCTATATTAAGAGAATGATTTTTAAGGTAACTATGAAAACTATAATTCCAAAAACCAGAATGAAATGCATCTAATTATGATCTTTTTGATCTTTATAGCTCTAAAAATTCTAGTTCTGCTTACAATATTTAGTACGTCTGGTGACTTAACAGACATTTTATTCTTCAGCCTGAAGTGGAAATTTAAGTATTTGTTGAACCATTTGTTTTTTTTTCTTCTGGTTTCCTTATCTGAGTATTTATTGTCACCCTCATCATGAAGACCTTTTGGGGCCTCTCCCCTGCCTGTCATTTGCGTTCTCCCCTCTCTGCGATGGCTGTTTCAGACCTCCTCCCGTCTCCTCTCTCCTCGAGGCCCTGCAACTTACCACTCCCACCCCAGCAGATGGCAGTGTCCTTCTCAAATGGCCGTCAGGCGCGTCTTCCTGTAGGCACACATATAGGCCACTTACCTCGCTCTCTGTCCCACCTGCTCTCTCCTACCATCTTGGAACCTTCCTATCTGTCACTGTTCTCCATGGGATTCTGCCCTTTGACCTCTCAGCACACCAAACTCTGTCCCATTAGAAAAAAAATCACCCACCTCACCAGTGGCCACCACAGATCTTTCAACACAGCTTTAAACATCTCTCATCTTGCCATTTCCCAGTGACTTCCATGAAACCCCCAAGCGGAGCTCAGTGCCTCTTACACTGTGGATGAGTAACTTGCTGACAGAGGTGCTTCTGTCATGCAGAAGTCTTCTTTTCCAACAAAATTTTCTTTTCACATGGGTACCTTGTGACTGTCCAATCCACAGACCCCACTCAGGTTTCTCCAGTTGCCCCAGTGATGTCCTGTATAGAAGAGGGCTCAGCCCAGGATCATGGGCTGAATAGATATTTGAAAGTGATACTGAATATTTGAAGAGGTATTAAAATGTTTGTAAATGAAGGTCTGGAAGGTGCCAGGCAGCAGTGCCTGAGTCTGTATGATGCTGAGCCTGTGAGTGGGCTCTGCCCAGGGCTGCATGCGCCTGCTCAGTCACACTGGCTTTCAGTGTTGTTCCCACTTCAGTAGGCCACTGTGGAAAGTCCTGATCTGCTCAGAAACAACACACTCCTCCTCTTTGTATTGCCAGCTCCAGAGCCCGCATCTGTTCTCACTGGGACTGGGAGGAGGTAAATGGTAGGGTGGGCGAGGAGAGGGGTTTTGAGGAAGGCCAGACCAGCTGTGGGACTCTGGGCAGATGACCTGTGGTCTCTCTGCCTCAGTTTTTCCATCTGTCAAATGGGAAGAATAATAGCATTTCATTAGGTGCTGAAAACATTTAATGAGAATATACAGATAAACCCCTTAGTGGAGTATAATAAGTGTTCAGTTTCTGTGCTGTCAGTTTCCCCACAGCAGGGATGTAGTCTGTGGGTGGTGGTTGTCTGTCTCTCCCTCTGATAGAACGTGTGCTCCATCAGAGCAGGTATTTTTTCTGTTTAGTTCCCTCCTTTGTCCTCAGCACCTAGAACAGTATCTGGCACACAGTAGCATCCGGAAATTAACTGTTGGATGAATGAGTGATGAGAGAGCGGAGACCATTAGTATGAGAAGGAGCCAGAGCGATGGGATGTGTTCCCTGGGCAGGAGAGAGCTGGGTATCTCCTTGTGGCTTGGGAAATGGCAGATGGAGAGCCGGAGGGAGAGGACCACAGGCCTTGTAGACCTGAAAAAGAGGTTAGATTTTATTCAAAATGTGATCACAGTCATTGAGGATCTTTTGTTTTTTCATTTTGAGACTATATCGGAAAAGTAGCAAGGATACAAAGAACTTTTTTCCTTGAACTGTGTGCAGGTTAGTTGCTGACCTCATGCCCAGCCACCCTCAGATGCTTTAGTGGGTTTTTCGTGCAACAAGGACATTCTCCCTCATGACCACGCTTCGAAACAGGAAATTCACATGGATACGTTGCGACTGTCTAATCCACAGCCCCCATTCAGGTTTCTCCACTTGCCCCAGTGATGTCCTGTGTAGCAGAGGGCTCAGCCCAGGATCAGGCATGGCCTTTAGTTGTCACGTCTCTCTGTTCTCCTTCAGTCTGGGATGGCTCCTCAGTCTTGTCCTTTTTGAGGATTGCAGGTCAGTTCTGTTGCAGATGCCCCTCCGTTTGGATTGTCTGGTATTTCTCAGGGTTAGATTCAGGTTGTGTCTCTGGCAGGAAGACCGCAGAAGTGAAGTATCCTCAAGAGGGGCAGAGTCCTGTCAGGAGGTGTGTGTTGTCAACTTTGTCCCATGCTGGTGGTGGCGGTGTTGGCCACCTGATTCAGTTGTGAATGCCAGGCTTCTCCACGGTGAAGTCACTCTTTTTCCATTTGTAATTAATGAGTATTTTGTGGGGAGGTACTTCTAACTAAGTAAATATGAGTATGATCTCATGGTTGCCTATTTTATTCAGTGGGTTATAATCTGTTACCATCAGTATTTATTTCTCGTGGTCACATTGTCCAGCTGTGGCCAGTGCGAACCCCTTCAGTGTGGCTCCTTAACCTTTGGACAAGTCACTGTCATTCGTGGAGTGGGTTCCTGGCTTCTGGCACCACGCTTGTCTTGTATTTTCTCTGCTCCAGCTCTGGAATCAACCATTTCTCCAGGGAGCCCTGGTTCCTTTTAGAGAGATCTGGTGCTAAGTGTGCTCATTGCTTTTGGGGTGTTGCTGCTCCCAGGCCCCCTCAATGGACAAAGCCAGGGAATATATGTGTTTGTATTCATTCATAGTTACATGTGTACAACGTACATACACACATTGACACCTATGTTTATTTATCTGTCATTTGTTTATTTAAGTAATGCTGGTATCTCTCCTTCCAGTCCCATACCACAAGATCTTTTCTAGTTTTCTCCCCTTCCATCTTTGTACTTCCTTCTCTAATAGCGAGAAACCTGGATCCGACAATCCTTCATACCTATTTGATCAGATTCCCTAAATGTCACCAATCTGTAGCCATTGTCCCCTGTTCAGGGGCCTGCTAGGGCTCTGGCACTCCACACTGAGCCTTCTCCTTCCTCCCAACCATGTACAGGGGCCTGCCTTTCCCCTCAAAGGCTCTGATACCTACTCTAAGCTGTTCCCCTGATAAACACTCTCCTCGCCCTGCTTGGGCTCTCATGGCCCATGCCAGGCCGCCCACTGTGGGGACACCGCCTGGCCCTGCTTGGGCTC
>NC_060278.1:64228451-64387469 GCF_021613505.1 Equus quagga
GGTGATGGCCATGGTAATGGTGATGTTGATGATGATGGTGTTGATGGTGGAAATAGTGATGTTTAATGGGGAAAGATCAAGCTCCTTGGAGCAGAGAGTAAGCACTAGGCCTGAGCAGGTGCCAGTAAGGGGAGTCCCATGTCTGCAGATTCATTAACTCAGGACTTTACTGAATCTTCTCCTCAGTCACTTAACACCAGATGGGAAACAGTGTCCATCACAAATAGGTCTTGCACTTTTGTTAACCACTGAAACAAAAGCAGTTGTCCCTGACATTCACACTCCTGTCCACCAGAGATGGCCATGAACAAGAAAGACAGATGGCTTAAGAAAGAGGAAAAGGGAGCAAGAGAGAGCAGAGAGAAGCGGGGAAGAGAGAAAAGAAGAGAGAGGGCAGAAACCAGACTTGTCCACAGGGATATTCACACTCATTGTCACCTGGTTTCAGAAGATGTCTGTCCCATAGTAGTCAGTTCTAGGCCTGTCTCCTACCTGGGGAGGTCTAGTTCTGGTCACTGTTGCTGAAGAGCTGCATAACGGGAGTCTGCTGCCATCTACTGGCATTTACTCTGTTCAGTAATACCCGATGTCCCCAGGTAGCCTCGAGCAGCAAGCACAGAGCCAAGGAGATGGGGTTCTCCAGAACCCACGACAGCACTATGGGAGTGTTCAGCTTGCAAAGCTCCTTCCCTCAGGTCGGATCCTAAGTCGCCCCAGGGGACACCTTCAGAATGTGCAAGCACACACAGGGAGATTGGAATAAGAAGCTGCATGAGAGGGACTGATCACCAGTGGGGGAATGCTTCCTGCTGGTGGTCATTGTGGTCAAGTGGAGGATGCAGGCCTTATAGAGATTGTCTGCAAACTTGTAAATTCAGCAGGACTCACAGGGCAGGGTGGCTGCAGACGCCGGAATTGCCCTCAGCCTCGTGGCTGACAGGCCACCTGTAAGAATTCGTTCCTTGGTGTCTTCATCTTCATATTTGACATCTCCCCACATCAACCCTCCTTCATTGTGGGAGAGGCCTTGCCCCTTCTGTGAGCCTCTTCCCTCCCTAGTTCCCCTCAGACACCCAGCATTTCTCGGAGCCCCACAGGCCCACTGACACCATCCCATGGTCCCCCTCAGACACCCTCCATGCCACAGGCTGCACACTCTGTGTACCTATAATCAGTCTTTTTTTAAATTAACAGTTGCTAATGTTTGTTTTTTTCAAGTTAGATCACAAAGAAAAAAAACTACTATCACTATTTCATAATAGAGAGAAATTTTGATGCCACCCAAAATGAAGGTCATCATGATAATGCAGACAAGTCCTGCCCTTCACTCTGAACTAATAAAATACCCCTTTAGGCTCAGATCCAGAGGTTGGCACCTGAGATCCCCAGTCCCACCCCCACAGCCCCTCCGAGGATCCCTGAGTGCAGCTCTCTCTTCCACTCCCAGCCCAGGGCCCTGACAATCTGCCCGTCCTCAAGTCATCTGCAGCTTGGTAACTGTCAACACCGTTCGCTGAATCCTGGCCTGCTGTTTTTGTGCTTTCCTCCCTCTGCAGCCACTCCCACGCCCTCAGCAAGTCTGCCTCTCACATGCATCTTGAGTCTTTCTTCTAGTTCCATCCCCCTGCCACTACAGCAGCCCAGGTTGCTGTCCTCTCTTTCCAGGACCACTGCAGTCTTCTCCTGACTGTTCTCTATGCTTCCATCCTTACTGACTTAACACCCATTCCCTTCACTGTGACCATGCTCAGCTTTTAACAATATATAAGGTGTCATGTATGTCCTGTCAAATCTTTCAAAGGTTTCTCACTACACTTTCAATAAAATACAAACTCCTTATGAGGGTGTATAAAGTCTGACATGAACTGATGTCTGCTCAGCCATCAAACCCAATCTCCTTTACCCCACCCCAGTGGATGCTGGGTCCCTGACATTCCATTCAAGAGCTCCAAAGGTTAAGATCCTTTCTGCCTCAGGGTCAGCTCCTGCAGTTCCGGAAACACCCCTCTCCTTGGTTTCTGCAGCTGGCTCCTTCTCTTCCTTCAGACTTTGGCTCAAATGTCGCCTCTTCAAAGTGATCTTTCCTGATTTTTTTTTTTTTAGGTAGGATATTATTTGGGTATAAGCTCCTTAAAAACGATACTATATTTAACTCATTCTCTGTAACGTGCCTAGCACAGTCCCTGAACCACAGGGCACTCAGTGTGCATATTTGATGAACACACCCCTACGGACATATCAGACACTTCCCAGTGTAGACGAGATGTTCCAGGGTGGCCCTCTTGCTGGCAGTATCCATGAGGTTATAATGACTCCAAGACTACTTGTTAGAACTGCTATTTTTATTCGCTGGAACCTACATTACCTATGGATCTTTTTGAAAAATAACAAAGGCTTGGGAAGAAATATCAAAATGCAATTGGGGGGGGATGAAAAAGTGGCCCTGGAGATGGTGGCTCGAAACACAGGGTGTCCCAGAGGCAGAGTCCTGGGACCCAGACAGCAGAACACTCACTGTCAATGCTTTTTGCGCTCTCTCAGGTGCTTCCATGTGCCGAGCAGTCTGCAAAGGACAAAACGCAAAAGACAGAGAGTCATCATTTCCTCTTCACAGTTCTCCAAATACATAGGCATACTTCTGCTGATGAGAAGATTGTTCCCAGCATACAGTAGGTACATCACAAAATTTTAAAAATTACTTGAACCAGTACATTGAAAATATTCTGTACACAAGACCCACACACACACCCACACCAGGATCTGGCTGTGATTTAGATAACGCAGTAGCTACATGGCCCGTGGTTGGTTGGGGGGGGGGGGGACAGGAAGAGGGATGAAGGCCTCATCGTGAAGAACTCAGCAATTAAAGAATCACAAAACTTAGGGCATTAAAGGGCATCCTAGACCATGCCCTTTAATTTCTCCATTTTTATAGAAAAGAAAGCTGAGCTCTGGGAAAGGAAGCTTTCATCACTTGGAAGTCCTCATTTGGAGGACACTTACTTAGGAGCCATGGCTTCCCAGGCATTCCAGGGTAGTTAAGAGAAGATGGAAAGAAGTCAGCCTTGATAACAGAAGTTTCGGCAGCCACAGTCAAGGTGAAAACCACGGATAGCTTCCTGTGTCCAGCGACACTCGCCCATTCGAAGGAGAGGCATTTTTCTAAGACTTAGGTAGGTGTGATAGGGTTAATGGATGACTGCCTCCCTGGTGAAATAAAATTACACATCTATGCCTCCGCCAAGTGGCTTTGCAGCACCACCTTCTAGAAAATGCAGACATAATCCCCTACCCCATTGCCTTTGGGCATGGCCACGTGACTAGCTTGGGCAAATAGGATAGTAGCAGATTGGAGAAGCACACAGACTTCAGCTGTGCAAGTGTGATTTGGCTGGTCCTCCTGCTCCCCTCTGAGTCTCCATGAGAAGAATCTGACCCAGACAGCCACTGCCCCTTCAGCCTAGGCTGCAGCATGAAGACACAGGCCGTGCAGGCCAGATCAGCTGAACCACAGCCCATTCACAGACTTGAGAGTGTGAGGAGAAAAGAGCACTGCTGTAAAGCATTGAGATGTTAAGGTTTTTTGCCATGCAGCAAAAACTGACTAATATCTGATTTAGCTTATTTTCATATTGCATCTTCTCTAATCTTTTCCCAAATGAGCACTTTCCTGCCCCTATAACAACTCACATTGCATAATAAGTAGTTAAACTGGTTATTGTAAAGATTAGAAGCAGGAGCTTTAAAAGTTTCCTTTTGGCAGTTCCTAGCTGGTCCCCATATCTTCTTGGAGACACAGATAAACATAAGCAATCTTGATCGTTTGTGAAAAGCACAGCAAATGTGTTCTCACTGCTAGTGCCACTGATCAAACAAGGGAAGCCCCAACATCACCTCCTTACAGCACACCAACCAGGGAAAAGAGGAGGAGCCCAGTTCTAGTTCTCAAACCATGCCCGAAACCTAAAACAAAATGCTAAGAGCTAGAGAGGCAAAGGGGATGCAAAGAGTCATTGAATGGTTATTTCTTTAGGTAGAAAACGCAAAACATTTGAAGAAGGTGGAATCCATTTTTAAGTTTATAGTCTGATGCAGAAAAGAAACAAACAAGACTGGTGAGTTTCCTAGGTTGACTCTCCCAATGTCTGTTTGATTAGCCCTTTCTAACCCAATCCAGAAGGAGGGATGTGCCCAGATCACATAACGAATAAGTGTGGAAAAAGGCTAAATTCAGCTCTCCTGAGTCCTGCCTTCAGTTCCTCCCTCTGCATCTCAGTATCCTTATTAAGGATACCTAATCTTCTCCATCCACACATCATGGGAAACTAATTTTCCTCAAACAGCAGTCTTTGAAACTGCAGCCAGAACATTCTGAGTTCACGACTCCTTCACTGGATTCCATGTGGGTGTGGCAGGTTAATTATTAATGGCCCCAAATGCATGGGGTCTCTGGGCATCCACATCCATGAAGTCCCTCCCACTATGACTTTTGTCTCAGCCATGTGCCATGGCCTATGAGACATCAGCAAACATGGTGCTCCCAGAGGCTGCAGCCAGGCTTGCTCTTTGGGGTTTTGCTCGTAGAATGCTTCCTCACGTGAAGAAGTGTTGTCTATCCTCCTTGAGGACGAGAGATTGCATGGGAAGAGATGCCCACTGTCCCTACTGAGCCTGTCTTCCAATCTACCCGCCAACTGAATGCAGTCACATCAGTGAGCCCGGGAGAGATCAGCAGAAGAGTCACCCACACAACCACAGAATTGTGAGAAATGACAACTCATGTTATTCTAAGCCACGAAGTTTTGGGGTGGTTTCTTATGCTGCAATAGATAATTGATACATTCAGAATGTTCTGAACACCTCTCATGCAAAGACCCACACTCCACCCACATTGGGATCCAGAGAATGTAATCTCCTTGGCTGTGTGGTTTCTTTTGATATCCATCATTGCCATGCTGCACTTGGACCTCAACTCTTTTCTTCTGAATTCAGTCTACATTGCATTGCCCTCCCATCTGTCTCCTCCTTTCTAGCTTTCATCCTCTTTCCAAAGTACTGCTATATTCAGAACCCATCAAGCTGTACCACAGAGAATCAGCCTTCCAAAGGACTCAAGAGATCCAGGACCAGCGCACACAGGATTGTGACAAAATGTCCAAATGCAGTATAGTCCAGATTCTCACCTCAAAGGCCAGGCCAGGCCACAACCCAGCTGCCTGTAGGGTGCATGGGAGCTAGAAGGAGCAAGACCACAGACAGTCATACATCATGTCATATACTAATTAGAGTTTTAATTTAAGGACAATTAGAAGCCACTGAAGTCTTTAAGTCAAGAGTGACAATCCACTTTGCTGCAGTGGGTTGGAAGGCAAACAAGAGGAAGCACAACATACAGTCGGGGTACTTTAAAGAGAATTCAGTCAAGAGAAATCTATGGGCTTTCTTATAGTTATGGGACTAGGAGTGACACATTTAAAAGATATTTAAGAGAATTTTACAAGTCTTCAATTTTTACTGGCTTGGGAAAGATGAAGAATAAAGAGGAAACATTGTAGACAGATACATAGGTAGATAGATAAGTAGATAGATAGATAGATCAATAAAAAGAGGAAGGAAGGAACAAACCAAAGGAAAGAGGAAGGAAAGATAGAAAGAAATGCCAGGCACTGTTCTAAGCAGCTTACAAATATTATCTCATTTGATTCTCTCGGCACCCCTGTGAGACAGTGTGGCACGCTATTGAGGCACATTAGATTATTGTTCAAAATATTCACTCCTGCCTCCCTGCTGGATTGCAGATATATGCAAAATAAACAGTAATTGTCATATACCAATGAGATCATGCAGTTGCTTGTTACACAGCATATTGTAGTAATAACTCATTGATACAAAGTATCGTTGTTATTCCTGTTTTACAAATGAGGAAACTGAGGCACTGAGAGATTAAATAACTTGCCTGGTGGTGATTGCTATGTCTCTGGTCAGAATGACCATGGAGAATGGTGGTGCCATTAACTGAGATGGGGACTGGTTGAGGGACAAGTCTGTGGGCTAAAGTGATGAACTTAACATTGGATATGGGTGGTGCCTGCAAGACACCTGGTGGCGACATCCAGCAGGCAGTGGAAGACATAGTTTTACTGTTTGAAGCCCTAAGCGTGGTTGAGATGTCCTAGACCGGAGAGTGTTGTGTGAGAGGAGCTGAAGGTCTAATCCTGCTGCCTGTGAGCCATCTCGGTCCTAGGAACCTCAGTCTGGAATCCACGGGCACACTGTAGGGGTGAGAATGAAGGTCAAGGCCTGCAGGGTATCTTTCCTAAGGCCCAGTGAGGTTGATTTTTAATTTTTCTCCCTTACTAAAAATAATCACCAAGGCTAGGAGGAAACTCAGTGGTCCTTCCAGAGAATCACCAATTTTCTCCTGTCTAATGTAACCAGAGTCGCGCTATTTTCTTCATTTATTCTTGGTATTTGTTTTCTTAATATCATGAAATAAATGACAAACCCCAGGTGGGACGTAGCTCTTAGTTTCATGTGCTTTCAGTTGAACCTGATGATTGAAGAACACGTCTACCACCCTGTTTCTGCAGAGGTCCATTTGCATCCGCCATCCAGTCACGTGTGAGGAACCACGGCATGCGTCATCCCCCCGCCCACCTTGCTTATGGTGGTCTTAGATGAGGTTCTCTAAAAGTGGAGACTGAGATGGGATCTTGGACGAATGATTTTCTGAAGGAGTGTTCCCAGGAGAAACTTATATGAGAGAGCAGGGAGGAGCAGGGATGGGCAGAGGAAGTAGCAAAGCATAAGTGGCTTTCAGAGGAGCTCCAGCCTCAGGGTGACCTCAGGGGGCCCTGGAGCCTGAGTGGCACCACAAGGTTGCCCCTCTTGTGGAACACGTTCTTTACCCCAGACGGTTACTGGCCAAGGGCCCATCACCCAGGCCTATCTGGGTGAAGCAGCTCCCCTCAGCCAAGTACCATCCCTCAGGAGAGGAGCAGGTGAGAGCTCTTGACATTCAACATCCGCAGGAGCTGGGGACAAGTGCACCAGCTGAGTGACAGGGCCTGGGCAGGGCACCAGCAGCATCTGCTACAGTGGGTATCCTCGGCTTGATGTGGCGGGGCAGCTGGCTGTAGACTTAAATGTATGGTGCTGGCAATCCCAGGATCCTGAGCACTAACACAGTCCCAGGCAACGCCTGAAGGAAGTTAGTATGAATACGATGATGAACGGCATCCTAAGGAAAATGAGAATGACCACCTCCAACAGCTGAACACCACAGTAACACGTGTCCGCTTAACCTGCAGATGCATTACCAAAAATGTGTACGGAACATATTTCGCAAATCCAGGCTGGCCTCCTCCCTGTGGCCTTTTCCTTGAGTTCAGAGACGTGACCCGCCAAAAAATACTTTGTTCCCTAAATACCATGTAGCTCACTCATCTCACAAGAAGAACACGCAGTGTGTTTTGAATCACTTCCCTCAGTGCTGAAGTAGAGTTTTTTCTTTCTTGTCCGTAATCTCTGTAGCCATCAACACTGCTTAGTGGGCTCTGCCCGACGTCTCTGGCCTGCACAGAGGCAATGCTCTCAGCACCCAGCCCCGGTAAACACAACTGCTACTGTAAGCTGGGTTGTCTCTTCTCTTTCTTTGGAGCATTTAGGAGAAAGACATAAAAGGATAAAGAAAGTGAATTCAGAGAAGTGAAATGCAGATAAGAAGTTTACTTTTTCTTCATGATTGCAAGAATGAGAACTCGCTAACAGAGCTATTGACAAGAAATGGGTAAAGTCCCCATTTCAAATCACATTATGCATAAGCCAGAGCACAGATAACAGAAATTTCAATGAAATTGCCAACAAGAAACATGCACACGCTTGGCTTCACCTACACTCTTTTCTCTCGACTCCCAATTTCCAAGGTTCTTAGATCATTCCCCTCAATGATAACAACTTGCTGGCATGAAGAAAGAGGTGGGCCAGGAGTCAGGCATGTCCTGGCTCGTCTTTCCACTGTTATAATGCCTGACATGCTCCCACGTCCCAGCCAATTCAAAGGTCTGGGTTTTTGACCTTCTTTCTCTGCTTTCGCCCCTTGTGCTGTGTTCCTGACTCATTGAGCGGCTGAGCCATGTCAGCAGTCAGATTAGACGACAGGAAGGATCAAGTTCAGGGTTCAGGTTAGGTCTCAGACGCAGCCGGCTCCAGAAATCCCTGAATTACAGAGACACTGTGAAGCCCGTGTCCACTCAGCTTTTATTAGGGACGAATCTCAAAGCTTCCATAATTTTCCAAAGACCTTAACTGTTCAGTTTCTTCATTTAGACAAACAAAATTTGTCTGGGACTTCTGGAACTGTCTAACCGATGGGGCCAGTATTGCCCAAGCCTCAGTTTCACGTTTCCATGTAGCACAGGTGGGAAGCCAGATGCCCAGGAGGCGAAGTGGATAGGCCATGTGGAACAGACCACGTAAAAGTGGCATACCTCCTAGATGGGAGCACATCCATGTTGAGAAGGCCCAACCCCTCCAGTTCTCCACGAGAGCGTGTGTGTGAGTGTGTGTGTGTGTGTGTGTGCATGACTTCATGAAACTTCCATGTGTGCCCAATCAGCATTTCCTAAACCCTTAATTAAACCAGGCTTTGGAGAAGTTTCAAACATTCCTTCGGTTACCTCATCAAGCAATGGAGGAATTTGGTACAGGATTCTGGCATTAAAGGCATTCAGTGTTAGATCCTGACATTAGACTTAATTTTTACTTTCAAATGAGTAACTTCCAATTAATGCAATTAATGGCAATTAGCTGTTCACCTTTACCGATGGAGTAGGAACATGACATTTGTGATTCAACAGTTCTGATTCAAGGGGACTTTGTCTTGGATTTCCATTGTTCTTGGAGGCACTTGAGTGAGGAAAGAGAAGACAAGCCTTAAAACACAAGATCTTCCCAGTTCAGCCCACATTGCTCATACTATCAATGCCACACTTGTACCAAAGGGTGCTGGAAATTGAAAACGTACAGTAAATGCCAATGTAATTTCCTCTTCCCTTTTGTTTCTTGGCCTTAAAACCCCTGGGCACTTTCATGGCATCTATTTGAGAAAGTCAGTGAGCCATTAAGTTTCATTACAGGATATAGTCGATCACATGTCAGACAGCATTGTAATGATTCAGTTTAACATCAGTGTCAGTGTGCCTGATGCGTCTGCCAATGAAATCCTGATGAACGCCCAACAGCTAAGTTGGGGAGATTTGTTATCTTCTATAGTTGGTGTTAGAAAGTAGTCCGATGGAGTGAAAGAACACTGTGGCTGAAGGCGCTGGTGTTTTCACTGCTCCTGTCTTGGACTTAGAGTATCTGGATCTTAAGCGGATGGAGCAATGCCCTGCTGGCTGGGTGGCCTCCAGTAAATTGGCACTTAGCAGTTGAAGAAGACACTTATTAAATTACTTAATACGCACTCACAAATCATGCTCTAGGAGTTACAACCAAATGACATGCAGTTATGTTCTAATTATAGCTTATAATGGCTATAATGTCATTTTACTGAAGATTATCAAAAGTGCCAGAAGTTCCTGAATCAGCAATTGGTGGTAGAAAAAGTGAGGAAGCTAATAATGTTTGGCTTTTATATCCGTAATGAGATTCTTTAGAGGAGAGGAGCACAGGGAACTGCGAGCAACTGACACCAAGTCTAACTGACTTCAGAGAGAAAAGGGATTCATCTGAAGGAGGTGAGGTGGTTCACAAACTTAGGGGCAACCTGGATAGCCAGGCTCGGAAAATGAACACAGACTGAGGGGCATCAGGGAAGCTGAACACAAGATCACACTTCCTGAAGCACCTGGTTAGGGCCGCAGCTCCTGCCACCTCCAGGCAGTAGACGGCGCCATTAGCACCATGGAGTGATGGCTAGCACGCAAGCCCATCTACTTTGCCAAGACAGACATGGACACTGCATCGCCCCACTTCCTTTTAAACTGTCCTTGTCTCTTTGTATACCTATTTCCAATTTAAAATGCAGAATCGAAGCATCTATTGGCGTATCCAAGGACAGGCATCTGTGTCCTACCCTCCAGGAGGCAGGAAGAGGTGTCTGGCTTTCTCCGCTTGTCTAGTAGGGGTGGAGCTCTGACTTTCTCCATAACATGCACAAGGGGATGCCCCACAGAGGAAGCTGGCTCAGACACTAGACAGCAATTAAACATTAAAGCTGCAAGTGTCCAGTGCAGAAACGTAAAATAAAATATTTAGGATGAAGGTGGCCAAAAGGTATAAACTTCCTGTTATAAGACAAACAAGAACCAGGGATGTCATGTATGCAATGATGACGTGGCTAACGCCGCTGCAGGATCGATAGGACAGAGGTTAAGAGAGTTCATCCTGAGTACTCATCACAAGAAAATTTTTTTCTTTCCTTTGTTTTCATTGCATCTGTATGAGAAGATGGATGTTAACTGAATCTATTGTGGCAACCATTTCACAATGTACGTAAATCCAACCATCACACCATGTGCCTTAAACTTATATGGTGATGTATGTCAACTATTTCTCAATAAAACTGTAAAAAAATATAGAAAGCTCCTCAACAGTTTCTATCCCTTAAGAGAATGATATGTTACTGGTTTGTTGTATTTTTATATTTAACTTGAAGCTTTTGTCTGTTGTTTTTGAACTTGAATAATGAGAAAATAAACTTAAAGTAATAAAATATTGCTTTAATCTTTAAAAAAATAAGTTTGTCTAAGAATCTAAAACATTAAGATTGTTTCACTAGCATAAGGTAGCAAAAAGCTCACTAGGCTACTCTGAAAGGGTTTTTTTCTTTTCTTAATACATTTCTGAAAGAACCAGGATCACCAGATTTAAAGCGACTGGAGCCTTCAGAGTCATTAGTAACGACCAAGTGGAAGTCACTGCTTTTATGCTATTTAGTGAAATGTGTGGAAACAATCTGTGTTGTGCAGTAGTTGGACAGATTTCACTTCTGCTTGCTGACGGCACTAGCTAGATGCTGGACACTGCACATTTGACACGTTGGCATTCAGCTCCAGCCACATAGTCCTGTTTACATTTGCCTCGAAGTTCTGTGTTGGCCAAACAAGGACCCTAGTCATTCATCCAACAGGAAGCATATCAAACCCCCTGGACCGAGGCCAAAGATTGACTCAACGTCGCTCAGATCCTGCTTGCAGTTCATGCCCCGTGTCTGCATCCACTGCTCTGATGCTCAGTGTGTCCACAGTCTGGCATCAACACTACCTGGGAGTGTGTCAGAAATGCAGAATCTCAGGTTTGCCTTAGAACTCGTATTTTAACAAGCTCTCCAGGCAGTTCATGTGCACATTCAAGTTTGAGAAGCCCCAGTCTACAGCCCCGCACACAGGGTTAGACTGTACCTGCTGTCCTGTCTGGGGCGTTGCTCACCTGCTCTGCCCACCTTGTCACCAGAGTCTTATCTCCAGTTGTTAGCAGGGATGGGTTCAGTTCAGAGGTTGTTTTCTCACTGGCTTCCCTGTCTTGGTCCCGCAGCACAGGGGCAGCCTCTATGTTACAACATCTTGTTATCTGTCATCTAGCGATGTTCGAGCCCCATTTTCCCAGGAGAGATTGTGTGACAGACTCCACACAGGGTTCCCCTTGAATCACACTATTTCCCTCCCTCCTCCCTCGGACCCTCTCCAAGGAGGCACGCACAGGGACGGATGGCCAAAAGGTAGGTGAAGTGCCTGCCCACTTCTGGACGAGCTCCCAACACCCTCTAGGGTAAGTCTTTCTGGTAAATTCCAAGTTGCAGACCCTACGCTGCTGCCCCTCCCCCTCCATCTGGACTGCCTGGTCCTCTCAGTAAACACAGGGAAAGTGGCCAGTCCGCCCTCAAGTCAGTCCTTCGCAGTATGCTCAGGGCTCAGAGCAGGAAGTGAAAGGAGAAAGCAGAAGGATTAGACTTCCTTCTAGGTTGTGGGAGGGGTTGGCCCTTTATTGCAGTCCCTCAGGGAGGAAGTGAAAGAGGAAGCGGGAAGCAGGCCTGCTGTGCCTGGTGCAGGAATTGAAGGAGCCTAGGAAATCCCCTTCCGTGGTGGAAGGACATGCTTATTTCTCTGGAGCCCAGCAAAGAGAGGCCACCGCCGTCTGGTGAACACGCGCACTTAGTGAACGTGTGAGCAGCATGAAGCAGAGGAGAAACAAAGGCCAGCGTCTGGACCCCATTTTACAAGAGAGTTGTGTATTCAGCCAATTCCAGCCCAATTCCCAGACCTCACACCACAGTCCAGCTCCTGCACACAGGGAAGCCCTTTCCAACGTGCTCTAGACGCTGCTCTTTCCCCATCCAGTCCAGCAGCAGGGCCAGCAGGCCTGAGATGCCTCCCCTCAGTCTTAAGTATGAGAGAGTTGGCTGACAATACAGTCCTTTATTCTACACTCTTCTGTTCTCAGGAAGAGAAATTTAAATTCTGGGAGGAACAAAGCTTGCATTTTTCCAGGCCAGTTAATGAGGAATGCCCAACTGAATGTTGAGAATTCAGACTGCTTAAGAAATCAGCTTTAGAATCCCCAAAGGATTCCACAGTTGAGCCAAGAAGCCCTCTCTCCCGTCAATTACTTATTTTGTTTTCATAAACTCCCTCAGGTCAGGATCTCCATACCCACCAATGATCGTATCACTAAAAAATGTATTATCAGCGCTCATTGTTTTCTTCTTCTTGAACTATCAACACCGAAGCCTTGAGTGTGTTTGCACTTTGTTTAGCTCTGCTGCAGACCTCCAGGGCTGGAACGACGGAGTGACCCTGAGAGGCAAGTGTGAGTGATGGCAGGCCTGCCGGCTGGGCACTCACCGAGAGGTGACAACAGGCCGAGGGCTTTCAGGGTGTCTGTGCGTGGTGAACACGCGTGCTCCTGTCGATGAAAATAATCCATAACCAATCTATAAATGAAAATTTGGGTGAGTTTATTCTGAGCTGAAATCTGAGGATTATAACCCGGGAGAGTCTTTCCACAAAGGAACAGAGCACTCCAAAGAAGTGGGGGTACACAGGGTGGTTATATACCCTCAAAGAGGGTGTTTCACATATGATTGAAGTGTCCCTCCCACAATAGTCACAAGATTGCCCTGTGGGCGCCGCACTTGATGGGCACAGCAGGTAGTGTCTGCTATCTCCGAGGGCGTAGCAGGCGGCAAATCTATTGTCTTGAGCTGGGTGGTCACAGGCGGGCACCGCAAGCAATCAGTTCCTAGCCCAAAGAAAGATGCTTAATCCTTAAAGAAATGCCAATGTTGGGAGGGGAAGAGAAGTTGCACCTTTATCTCAAGGGCCTTTGCTCTTGCCATGGGGAATCTCTAAAGCAGATATACAATGCATGCTCAACGGCCACGGTCAGGCCCTTTTGGAAAGACAAGGTCAGGTCGAATTAGGTTTACACAAAATGGCTTCCTCGTTTACTCCAATATATCCTATTACTTGTCATTTTTATTTGTCACTCCCCTCCCAGCTCCTGCCCCACTGCGCATGCTCATGGGGTCCCCAGCTTTACATGGATTGCTCCCTTCTCTGTTCCCCATTCAGCCTCACCTGTCACTACCTAGCCCTGTGGTCTGCACACCCAGCCCACTTCCCACTTCCACAGAAAAGGAACAGACTTGGTTCACATGCCCTCTCTGACTAAATGAGTGTGGGGGATATGCTGACCTCTCCAACTCTCCATTTAGATATCTATAAACGGAGGTCATGTCTCCCAGGATTGTCTGAAAATTAAATGAGGAAGCATGTACGAAAGGACCTGGTACAGTGCCGACACTCTGGAAGTCGCAGTTACCTGACAGCTTTCATTGCCCTGCACCGTCCCCCACTCCTGCCTCCTCCCCTTTATCCCCACCCTACCCCAGCAAAGTCATCCCCACTTCCTCAACCTGCATCACTACTTGTTTCTACCATTCTCATTGCCTCAGGGGGAGAGGGAGTTAAATTTCCTAAGCATTGTGGTGGCGATTTAGGAAGAAACCCACATACTCATAGGACAGCCTTTGCTGCCGCAGATCCCTGGCCTCACAGCTCCATACGGCCTTGGACCGCTCCCCAGGCAAGGCAGCTTGGGTCTGCACAAACAGGATCAGAATGAGGACTTCTGACTCATGAGTTATGAGTAAGATTTGCTGGGCGTTTGACTTCTTAATAGAGACGAGCAGCTATCTGAGACAACATGTGCCTCGAGTCGGAACACCACCGAGGCTAGTCCTGATGCCCCCATGGCCACATGCTCTGAGAAGCATGGACTTGTGAGTCCGGCTGTCTGCAATTTTCACAGGACTTGCAGCCAATATTCAGTAAGTGGTGGCTTTTTGTAAAAGTAAAAATATACGGTAGGATGTGGGTGTCTGAATTGTTAACATGTTAGCAAAGATTGTCTTGTTCTGGAAACTTTAGCCAAGCTGTGTGTGGTGTTTGTGTCCACGCAGTGGCCTATAGCCACAGCCTCACCCCTGCTCCGGAGGGCTCCTGAGTCCATCCCACCTCTGCCGCTCACTTCCTGCCCCAACCGAGGGATTGGGAGCACCTCAAATGAAACCTGAGTCCACCTGGGCAGGAGTTTAAAAGAAATCCAAGCCAGAAGTCACTCACTTCCTTGATCATGACAACCTCAGTGGGATTTTAGACTGAGGGGGTTAACTCCCTGGCTCATGCAGCACGTGCTTTGACCTTTAGCCTGTGACCCTTGTGCTCATCACATCACTCCAGAATCACCTGAGGAGACTGAAAACTATGGACACCTGGGCCACACCACCTCGCGGGTAACCAGGAACTCTGGGGTGGTTCCCGACCTCAAACAGCACCCAGAGGGCCCTGCTCTGTGACCAGGCTGAGAACGACTGGCCAGACCCCGTGTGAGCCTTCTCAGAGACACAACTCTCAGGCAGGCTGCGGGCCACCACTCCTGTCCTGTCCCCAGAGGGGACGAAAAGAGAGAGTCCCTGCTCCCAGAGTGAGGTTATGGGGGCAGTTCTGCCCACTCCTGCAGGGCACAGAGATCATGGATGGCAGAAGCTGGAGGGGGGTGGGATGGGGTGGGGGAAGGAGGGAGTAACGGCCTATAGTCAGTCCCCAAGATCAGGTCCTCCTCCACCTCGGTGCTCCGGGAACAGGGACCCTCCGGTGTGGCTCAGCAGCAGGCAGCAGCAGGCAAGAACAAATTGAGCCTGGCTGGTGTGTGGGTGCCTTGGGCTGTCCCAGACAGTCAGCCCTCAGGCCCTCTCCTTGGGGCCCCCTGGGATTCTTCCTGACTTCTCTTCAGGGTCAGGCTGCCCAGACACAAGCAACCACCAGTCCCTCTTAAATACACACTTTTCAAGTCAATTCCACTGGCATGTTCAGGCATAGCACTGGCTTCCAAATTTAAACTACTGTCATGACCCACTTCCGGCCCCCAGCCGGCGTGTTGAAGGCCTATATCTTTGACGGATGGTTCAAGCAAAAAAGTGCCATTAAAAGTGGCATTTGCTGGCGGACCCTCTGGTCTTGAAAAGGGGCTTCCTAACAAAACTCCCCCAAAGAGCCTCACATATTGCTCAGAAGGAAGGAAGTGCACAGCATATCTTTGCTGACCTGTCATGCCCCTACCTCCCTTGCAGCCCAGTGTTCTGGGCTCTCTGAGGTGAGCCTTGGAGGCAGAGCTCACCTGACAGTTGCTGCAGGCAGGAGCCCAGGCTGAGAGCTGCATTTTGAAAGCCTAGAAGGCAATCACACCATCATAATAACAATAGGTTCAGACAAGAATCACCAACAGATGCTAAAAACCACCACCAGAGAAAGTGTTTGGAGAACGGGATATTTATAGTCTCAAAGTTTCTCCCCAGAGATAACTTATCAATTACAAAGGGAGTAAGATATAATGAGAAACCTGGCAGACACTACCTTAAACAAATGATCGAAGTTAATGTCACCAGGGATGGGACAAACCCACTTCATGTGTCTCCTGACATAATGCCCTGAGAGGGACACAGCCTCACCATGTGGTGCTTCTGCCAAAAGTGTTTACTTTGAATCTGATTGTCAAGAAATCTTGGACAGACCCAAATAATTGTAATGTAATAACATATATAGAATATTATTATTAAAAAACTGCCCTGTACTCTTCAAAAGGGTAAATGACATGGAAGAAAATAAAAGCACAGCACTTGTTCCAGATTAAATAGACATGACACTAAATGCAAAGTATTATCCTGGAATGGATCCTGGACCAGATGGGAGCAAAGGCTGTAATGGACATTTTGGGTACAATTAGAAGAATTTGAAAAAAGCACTATTGGAATAATAGTGTATTAGTGGTAAATTTCCTGAATTTGATCATTACGTTGTGATTACACAAAAAAAGAAAAGAAAAGTCCTCTTCTTATAGGTACTTTGTTCTTAGGCAGAATCATTTAGATGTAGAGGGCCATAATTTCTACAACCCTCTCAAAAGGGTCAGCAAGTAATTATAATTATAACATGTTATGTGTAAGTATAATTTTATATTTGAGATGCCATTCCTGGCTCTTATAATGAGCCCACCTTTCAAAATGCATGTTTTCTTTCAAGTTATTGTTTCTAAGGGTATAGGGCTAGAAAATAAGAGAAAGGTCTCTTTGTATTGTGTTTAAAATAAGAGTTAATCAGCTCTGCATGAGGCCTTAAGGACTTTCTGGTGAATAAAGTACATTAAATAATGTGACAACACCTTTGCCATCAAACTACACGATGTACAGCCATTTTATACTCACTCTTGGATTCCTGGGTGGCCGAGTTTGCTGGAAAAGTAATTTCTGAATAAAGTTTTGAAATTTCAAAATAATTTATTAGCAGTTAGAAAATTAAATTCTTTTGAAAATATTTCTTAGAAACTTTCAGATACGTTCCTGCCAAGTTTCATGCAGCCTCGTTTTCGTAGTTCGTTCAGGGGAGCCTTCGCGGCTCTGCTCCTGGAGTGTGGGGGACTGGAAACGCACGGCCGCCCCACGCGGCCCTTGCACTCCCCTTTGCCTTCTCAGTGCACAGTTCAGCCACGCCCAGCACAATCCGGGAAGGACTTCCACTGCCAGGAAGAAGGCAGGGTAGGGATCAAGCCAAACTCCCACTAGAAACAACCAGAAATGCTGACCATAAAAACCTTTTTTTTACTTCTTAAAAGCATCAAAGATTTGGCAAGATAGTAAGAAACTGAACTCCAAAACTCAAAGGGAAAACAAGATCACTGAAAGCTAAGTGGCACCGTAAAGCTGTTTTTGAACCAAGGGCCAATTGAACCAGTTGGGCAAGTTGGCCAGTTTGGGTAGACTCTAGCTTTCCATTTTCTATGTCTATGTTGGTGTAATATGTATACATGTGTGTGTATCTATAAAAGGGAGATAAAGCAAATGCTTACAATTGGTATCTGGGTGCGGGTCAGCCAGGGTCCAACCAGAGAAAGAGAGTTGGCGCATGCCGGAGCCGCTGTCCACTGGCAGAATTTCCTCTTCCTTGGGGAAGCTCAACTCTGCTCTGAAGGCCGTGGACCAGCTCAATCAAGCCCACCTGGGTTAGTTGGGCTACTTCCGCTCCTTTGAGTCCACTGATTACGAGTTTTAACCACATCCACAAAGTACCATCATTACAACACCCACATTCGTGGTTGATTGAATAACTGGGGATGAGAGACTACCCAAGAATGCACAGAAAACCGCCCGCTATTTCTGCAACTTTTCTATAATTTTGAAATGTTTCTAAATAAAAAGTCTCAAACACCACATCCCTTTCTCAAACCCGAGTGAGTGAAGGGCACTCAGGAGAAGAGTCTGACGACCCCCAGCCATTCCCTCCTCTCTGCCCAGAGTTCTGTCCCTTTGGGCAGGACAGCAGCAATTTAAGGACTGGACTGACTTTTCTTTATCTCCCTGAAGAAATTAACTCCTAGCCTCTGTGACGAAGTGTCATGCCTCAGCTACATGAGTGGGGCTTCCAGGACCTTAATGTGCCACAAATGACTTGTTCTTCAGAAAGAAGAGAAACAATATAGGTCAGATCTACATAAAGAAGGGAAGAGCGTTAGAGAAGGAAAAACTGAAGGTGAATTGAACCCTCTTATTTTTCTTATTCATTTTATTTTTCTCTTGACTCCCGCAAGCTCACTGAACCAGAGGAATGTACTGGACACCTACGTTAGTATAATACAGTCTCCTCCCCACGTAAAACTGTTCTGGGCTTTAACTTTACACTAGTTTTTTGACCTGTATCCCAGCTTTCCCAAATAGCTCTGTTTTCTATTGATTTCTTCGCCACCTTGCAAACGGACCAGGGTGTTGTGTCCACAGGCACAGGAACACAGGTGCTGTGGGTGTGAGCGTACCATACCACTGTGGCCAAGGGAGCTTGGACCCAAATGGTGACGCTACAGGCAGAGTCACTGTCTGGGAGGGGACTCGGGCTGACACCCATTCTTCTTTGCAAAAAATTCCTTTTTTTGAACAAGTCAGACATAAATCAGTCAGGACTGCCTGACATGGGAAACGGCTTGGTTGACACGTCCCGTAGAACTGCAGTTTCCCTTCTAGTTCTCATTTTCCTACAACCTTTTAACCTTCGACTTCAGACTGATAAAGATAGTTCAACATAAAGCATTTTCATTCTCACGAAGTCCCTCAGGCATGCTTCTGTGGAGGATGAGTAAGAGCCAGAGAAGAATGGAATCACGCTTTAATTACCAGCTATTTCCAAACAGGTGCATTCAGACCTTGACTTGCCTAGATACCTGCGTCAGCCTCCTTTTTACCTCATTAATATAAACCTGGTCTCTCTCTATAGGTTTCATTTCCTATAATTTCTGAGACACTAAAAACAAATGAGGTAATGTACTGTTTTCATTTTTACTTATTGTTTTCCACATCCCTTGGGTCTTCTCCCTTCCCTGTCTTACTGAAATAATTAACTCCTATTTGATAAGACCTAAACTATAATGGGAGGACATGTTGACATCATTTTCTCAAAAATGAGCTTAAGAGCACTAATCCAGTTCATCCATTTATTCAGCTAACACTTACCAACACCTATTATGTGCCAGGCACTGGGAAAGGCAGTGAACAAAACTGATAAAAATATCAAGTGTACATTCTAGTGGGTAGAGACAGAAAAGAAGGAAAATATGCATCCAGCCAATCAGAAGGTGCAATGGAAAAAATAAGTTAGGGAAGGAAGATGGCAAGGTGGAGAAGTCGGGTGGGGGAGGGGGCAGTCACAACTTTAAAGAGTGGGGTCAAGGAAGGTCTCGCTGAGAGGATGACCTTTAAGAAACAGCCCTTACTGAAATGGAGAACATCGTGAGCGTGGGAGGGAGAGGGTTAAACCCACAGTGTCGCTTAGGGCATGGGCAGCTTGGGGTGTCTTGGGCCACCCAAGTGGAAAGGCAATCAGATGGATTTGGAGGTAGGATTCTGGTACCAATTAATGATACTGGTCACCAATTTAAAAGTGTGGGATTTTTTTCCCCACACCACCAAGCAATGCTCCAACACCAGTTGGGTGTCCTACAATTTGACTTCATTCTCACACTATCTACCCCTGAGATAGCATCAGATTCCACAGGTTAAGAGCTCAGTCCTACAAGACTGCCCCCCCCCCCCCACTTCAGATGCTAATGGAAAGTCAGTTAGGCTAAATTAGGTTTACACCAAATGACTGCCTCATATACTCCAACATCCTATTGCCTGCCATTTTTATTTGTCAACGTGATGTCAGATGTTGGAGTATATGAGGCAGTCATTTGGTGTAAACCTAATTTAGCCTAACTTTGTTTTTCCAAAAGGGCGTGCCATGGCCATTGAGCATCCATTGCACATCTGCTTTAAGCATTTGCTATGTCCACAGACAAGAACAAATGCCCTTAAGGTAAAGATGCAGCTTCCCCCACATTGGCACTTCCTTAAGGCTAAGCATCTCTCCCTAGACTAGGAACTGATTGCTGCACCCACTCTGTGACCACCCAGCTCAAGACAACAGACCTGCCACCCTGCCGTGTCCACTGAGACAGCAGACCTGCTACCTGCTGTCCATCAATCACTGTGCCGACAGTGCCATCTCACTACTATAAAAGGGACAATCCAATCACATGGGACACATGCTCTGTGACCGTATATACCACCCTGTACACCCCGCCTCTTTGGTGTACAGGCTATATGGTCCTCACATTTTGGCTCAGAATAAACTCACCCCAATTTTCATTTATAGATTGGTTACGCATCATGTGCATCAACAATTTGTTCCATGAACATTTACTGAATTGATGAAAGAATAAATAGCATGGACGTGGAATTGATAACATTTTCCATGGAGGATAAATAAGTGCAAGGTGGATCTACCATGACGTGAGTCAGCCATAGGCTCCAGCAATGGGACGAAGACACCCTTCAGAAGGCTCCACCGAGGGTCTCAGGCCCAGCATGCCAGCATCGACGACAATTCCACTTGTAAATATTTGCAAATAAAATAAAGCACAAAATGCTGCTTATGACCACTAGAACTGCCTCTTCACTGCTTAGAACTGAGTCAGGCATTTCTTTCTGGAGAACTATTTGGCAATCTGTATCCAAAAAAGCTTTGTAGCCTCTGACCCAATAATTCCAATTCTAGGAAGAAAACAATCCAAAATATTCACCAAGACTTTTTTCCTATAATAGTGTGTATTACAGGATTACTCACTATAGAGGGAAAAAAAAAATCCCAAGAACAGCCGAAAAGTCTAGCATTAAAGAAAAAATTTAACTATGGAATAACGAGTTGAACAGGGAATAAAACAGAGCTTTCAAAGACCATAACACAATCAGAAATGTTCATGATATGACAGTGAAAAAAAAGCAGCACTGAGTTATGATTGCCGCGTGGCCTCGGTGTGGTGAACAGCACGGACGTGCACTCACGTACACGCAGGCGCGCACACACGGAATTGAGCTTCTTCATCTGTTCTTTGTTTTCTTATTTCTTTTTATAACAAACATATTGTACTAATTTGATTTTTTAAAAAGCAAGAACTTTTATTTTCAAATATGAGGAGGAGTTGGAAAAATCTGCTCTTTGTCCTTTAAAATCAAGTTTGCCTCTACTGATGGCAGAAACTTTTTTTCAAAAATTAAAACTAGCTTTGAGGGGTGAGGGGAGGGAGGGGGGAAGGAAAAAGGCAGGCGTGAACAGGGGAGGGGAAAGGAGGGAAGTTGTTCCAGTTTAAAGGGAAAAAGGCGGAGAAGTGGCAGGAAACATCCCCAGGAATCGAGAGTCCTCCTCCTTTAGGGCAGATGGGCTGCGCTCCGCTAAGACACTGCTGGAGGGGGCTCCTTGTGGCAATCGAGGCTGGCTTATGAATATACAACTTAACAGGGATGGATTTAGAAAACACAAAGCTGAGTGAAAAAAGCCACACAGAGAAGTCTACATACCGTAAAATTCCGTTTATATGAACTTCTAGAAGAGACAAAACTAACCTATAGTGAAAAAAGAAATCAGTGCAGCGTTGTCTCTGGCGATGAGGGCCCACATTGACTGGGAAGGGGTGCTGGTCACATTCTGCACCTGATAGGTGTTTGGGTGACACAGGGGTATGCATCTGTCGGAATTACCTGAATGTATACTTAGGCTCTGTGCATTTCACTATGGTAAATTTTACAGTAAAAAAACTGTAAATAAATATCGACCTCTGGCTACTGCTAGGCATGCTTATGTATTCGGGAGTCAAGTACATAGATGTCTACAACTTACTTTGCAATGCATGATAAAAAGATGGACTGATGGATGAAGAGAAAGATAGACAGATGGATAGACATGTGATAAAGTAAGTAAAGTAGAATATTAATGGTAGAATCTAGTGGTGAGTACCTTAAGTGTTTGCTATAAATTCTTCTAATTTTGTTGCATGTTTGAAAATCTTCATAATAAAATGTTGGGGAGGATGCATCTCCCACCACCTCCTTGCCTTGCCTGCACCTTCCCCTCCCCATCTGCCCCTCTCCACCTGCCCTCTCCCCAAGTCTTATAGGCTCCTACTTGGCAAAAGTATTATCACCATGTTCCAGGCAAAATCTGGGGTAGGGTGGAGCACTGGCCTGGCTAGCTTCTAGTGTTAAATATTATTCTGACACTTATCCTCTGAGACTGGCAGGAAGAGGAGGCAGGGGGCACCATCGAGAGGGTAGGGCTGCCCTTAGTGGCCTCTGAGCTCCAGCTTCAACATTCATTGCATCAGTTCTAATGCTATCCCTGGCAGGAAGAGGAATCCCTCTGCTGCCCTACTACAGATTGCTGAAGGAACTAGAATTCAAGGTCACACAAACACTGAGAGGGAAGTTAGAGCAGTGACCACACTGTGGATTTGAAGAGGAAACTTTGACCACCCAGAGATGCCAAGGGGATTACTCAACCTGACTCAGAGCCATCCTGTTTTCTTGTGGCCAGGGCTGAGGCCCAGAAAGACAGCAGAGCGCCCAGCTGCACAAGTCACCCACCTATGTCCCTGGACACCCTCTCCCTGATCCTGCCCCTGGCTATGCTGCTTCAGATACCAGAGCTGCTCTTGTAAACGGCTGCTTGTGAGAATAAATGGTAACTTGTAATACAAAGCAATGAGGCTGTTTACATATTGGACCCAGAGCAAAAGCTGCCGAAAGGATTCTCTTTTACCCCGTTAAGTGCAAAACAGATATTGGCCACTGTGCTCTCGTGCATCTTCCTCCCAGGGGCTGCCAACAGACTTTCCCATGAGCATCGCAGTTTCCTACTGATATGAAATCGTACTGATCGATCCCCATCAGAGCCCTGAGACTTTACCAACATTGGCACATGGTGCAGAAGCGTCCCCACAGCCCCTGAATTGAGAGTGGGCAGGGGGAGAAGGTGGGAAGGTGTGTGCCAGGGCATTTCAGAGCTTGACCCCAGAGAACCAAGTGCATCCCATAAAAGAGGTTCTCAATCTTTCCATGTTAAGACGCCACCAAAACCCATGCCTTGCTCAGGCTAAGCCACTATTGTGGACACAAGTTTTAATTGCTCAAAGCCCAAATGTTCAGAATCTCAACTCTTGGCCAATTTGATATGATGGCTCGTCACTTTAGGTGACGTTTTATGTGCTCGGTCATTTATTCATTACAGCATTATTTAATATCCACTTATTATTGTTTATGTATTACAAAGAATATCCATCATTCCTTCACCTTAATTTCTCACTATAGAAATTCACATCACGAGACCCACCGTCACATACACGGCCTTGTGGGAACACGGGTTTCTCTGCATCCTGCAGAAGGGAAACAAGCTCGCCTCCTGGGCAGCCATGCTCCTTCCTCCCTGATGCATGGGTGCTGGAGGCCCATGCTATGATCTTGAGTTCTCTGTTTCTCTCTGGGTCCCTGCTAGCTTATCCCCAAAGCTGTAAGCTACAGTAATCAGCGCGCGGGCTGCTTCATCATTTTAAACTGTGCTTAACCAGTACCGCTGAAGCCTGCTCATCTCTGTTGGTTCTGACCCCCAGGCACTACAGTTAGCAAAGTAGCCCACCTCTCCAGATTCGTCCTTCAGACCGCTGAAGCAGACGTGCAGCCTCATCTCAGCGTTCCACTTCTTATCAGACTGTACTGCAGTTTGCTCTGGTAGCTCCCGTGTTGGGATTAGAGATGTCTCTGTATCAAAACGCCTGGCCCTCCCTGCAGCACATGCCAGCATCCCAACAGAGGAGCATAAGAAGCAGTGTAATCCAGACACAGCAGCATGTGTCACCATCCAAGCCGCCTCCGCCCAACATACTCACACTTAGCTCCATGCTCTGGCTACCTGGGTACCCTGCACATCCCTCCTAACGACAGAAGATGAGAGAGTCCCTTATATCTCAGCTTACTCTCTGCACAACATACCCTCCTTGGACTAGATGCCCAGCTGCCCAGTATGGGTGGGGAAACCAGAATGAGAACCGATTCCCACCCTTCAGAGATAATCACTCTGTTCAGAAGTTTCTGGCCAGGGGCAGCCCCCTCTTTCCCTGCTCTGTGTTTCTCTCCCTCTTTTCTACCATGAGAAAGCATGGAAGCCCTGTCCCTCACCGCCCTGCAATGCCCTCCCTTTGACACCTGGTGCGTCCAGCGGGCTACCCTGGCTTTCCTAGAGGCCCTCCACTTGCTGTCGGGCTGGCTGTGAGGGGAGCAGAACACGCCGCTCCAAAATGTGCTGCTTTGGCACGTGGCTGATTTTGAGCTGAAGGCAGTCAAGACCCAGCAGGCTCAGGCAGAGCTTTTTACCTCCTCCTTAACTGCCTAAAATAATTTAAATGGGAGGCCTGTACCAGGAAGAGAGCTATTACTGGAGAGAACGTCCCTGTCTGGAAGGCTATCTGTGTGGCAGGGCAGAAGTCTGGTCACCAGAGTTGCCCTCCTCCCCTTGGAAGCCCCAGGTCCCCACCCCTTCCTCAGCTGAGGGTGGCATGCAAGCCTCAACTGCCTGACTGCCTTTGAGTCTCACATTTTTAGAGGGATCCTGTATGTACAAAATTAAATTTGTTTTTCTCCTGTTAATCTGTCTTATGTCAATTTAATTATTAGACCAGCCAAAGAACCTAGAAGGAGAGAAGGGAAAAATTTTCCTCTCCTACAGTTATAACTGGGCCTTGACAAAAGGGTCTCACACCCTAACACTGAGCATGAATATGCATTATTCATATTGTTCCAGCCTGCCAGACTCCTGCTGCCCGAGCCCCAAGACCAAGGCGGGTCTGGGCTGACGCTGGCTCACCATTGCCTTGACTGGTCCACTCCCCAGAGAGTTCCTCTGGGTGCCCTTCAAGGGCTCAGAGGCCCCCCGTGTTTCTGGCAAAGCCTGCCACCGTCACTATATGTCATTTGCCCCTGGGTCCCCTTCAGGCATGGAAGGTAGGGGTAAGAGAAGAAACATAGCCAGTTGCCTGTTGAGAATAGCCTCCCCACCCCCAACCCTCGGGCCTTATTAGAGCCCAGACCTGCACAGTCCTGAGCCAGGGGCTCTCTCAGCTCACATGGTACTCAGCTGACCACGTCCTCTCAGTCCAGGGAGAAAGACAGCCAACAGTTAGGTTAACGCCACGACAGAGGGAATCTCAAAAATGACGCTGCGTGAAAGAAGCCAGACACATTGGCACTCACACTTCATGAGTCTATTTATGGGAAGCTCCAGAACAGGCAACCCCAAGTCTCCAGGGACAGATCTGTGCATTGCCAGGAGCCAGGGGCGGGCATGTGACTGACTGCAGAGGGGCACTGGGAAACCTCCCCGGGTAATGGAAGTGTTCCAGATTTCCATGGAGTGGTAATACTTGTGTATATATTTGCTAAAATTCCTTGTCGGGACACGTAAAACGAGGCTTTTTATTGTATGTAAATTATGCCTCATTCAAGTTGGTTTTTTAAAAATGAAGAAAGTTTTCCAAGCAGTGTACAGAGGACCAGAGCCAGGAATGTGGCTCCCTGAGAGGAAAAGCAAGAGTGGCCCCTTGCTCCACACTCGCTGCCTCAGCACCGCCCCTTTACTCCACCGCCCCCCAACCCGCCGCGTGGCAGGGTCTGCCTGCACCCTACCCCTCCACCTCAGGTGGAGTCCGGTTCTACTACAGGTGTGCCCAGCCCCACCCTCCGTTCTCTCTTCCTGAAGCTCTTTCCCTGGTCTCAGCAGGATTTCTTGTCCTTTAGGTTTCAGCTTACACGTCTGTCTTCTCCAAGGGGCCTCCCCGACCAGCGTCCAGCAGCACCCATCTCCGTTTCTGTTTGCCTGCCAACAGAGGACCTACCACTCCCCGATCTTCATTACTGACCCCTGCCCCACACACAGCCACACTGGGCCAGAGGGCGCTTGACATGGGGCTGGTCCCAACTGACACCTGCTCTAAATGTAAAACAGACACACAGGATTCCAAACACAGTACACACACACAAGAATGTAAAATATCTAACAACTGTTGCATATGTTGAAATAATATTTTGGGTGTATTGGGTTAAATATTATTAAACCTACTTTCTACAATGTCTAGTCCGATGTAGTCACCCACGCCATATCTATGCACAGGCCCTGGAACACCTGGCCCGGGGAGAAGCCCGAGAGAGGCTTGTCGGTGGAAGAAGTAAATGGGTTGTGAAAAAGAGAACCCGATGACCTTTTATCAAATACAGGCTAATTCATTCATTTATGTTTGGCAAAGAAGTTCTCCAGAACAGGGTGCAGATGGGGTCTGCCCCAGCCTTTGAAATGGCACCGTTGCTCCCAGGATCCCCAGACTTGGAACAAATGCTCTGCTCAGAGGCCACGACCCCTATTTCTCTTTTATTTTTCCCTTTTCAGAGAAAGAATCAGAGTTCAGGGGTTTGCAGGCCCCGAGAGGGGTGACACTGTGAGATTTGGGTGAGCTAGGCTTGGAGCGCTGGAAAGGGGGACCTGGACTCGGGGGAGGAGCGGGACTGAGTGGGGAGCGAGCCAGGACGAGGAAGCCCAGGACTGGCAGGAGGCGCGGTCCTGGGGAGGAGGCCAGGCTTGGGACGGAGGAGCAGGCAAGAGCGGGTCGCGGGCCCGGACTGCGGCGGAGGGGAGGAACAGCCCGCGTGGAGGGCGGGCCCGGGGGCAGGGCGGGCCGCGGGTGGGGAGGCGGAAGAGGAGGAGCCGGCGCGGGCCGGCTGCCCGAGGGCGGCCAGGGGATAAAAGCGCGGCCGGCCGGGGGTGCCCGAGGCCTCGGGTCGGATCGCATTGCTGTCCTTCGTCCGGTGCTCCTCCGCGCAGACCATGGCCGTGCTCCCACGCGCCCCGCTGCTCCTGCTGGCCGCGCTGGCCCTGGGCCTGGCCGCGAGCCCCGCGGCCGCCGCGAGCGCCGGCAAGCGCCAGCTGGTGGGCGGCATCTCGGAGGCGGACATCAGCGAGCAGGGCGTGCAGCAGGCGCTCGACTTCGCGCTCAGCGAGTACAACAAGGCCAGCAACGACGCCTTCCACAGCCGCGCGCTGCGCGTCGTGCGCGCCCGCAAGCAGGTGCGTCCCGCCGGGCCGCGGGGGCGAAGGACCCGGGCGGCGGGGGAGGACCCGGGCGGCGGGGTACTTGGGGCCGCGGGGTCGGGGGCCCCGGGCGGCGGGGAGGACCCGGGCGGCGGGGGACGGCGAGCCGCGGGGGCGGGGGGCCCGGGCGGCGGGGGACCGCAGGGTCTGGGGTCCCGGGTGGTGGGCTGGTCCGGGGCGCCTAGCCCGAAGGGCGAGGCTCGGCCCGGGAGGGCGTGGCCTGCGCGACGTCAGCAGCCCCGCCCCCGCCGGCCCCGCGCTCGCGGGAGGGCTCAGCGCGGAGCCCTGGCGCCCGGTGTGTGGCCGCGCTTCGCAGCCGGGCGCGTCCCAGCCTTTCCTGTCACCGTACAGCCCTCGGCGGCGCGTCACCGGCAGTGCCTGCAACCCTCGCCCCAGCGCCCTGCTCCAGCCCAGTGGGACCCGGGGCTCAGGGGAGCTGTCAACTAAATGACCACAGGCGAAGGGACAACATCCCACACCTGGCGGCCCTCCTGACTCTCCTACTGAGTGGTTTTTTAAGCACTTTTCCTCTTTTTAACTTTTCATTTTGACATAATTTCAGACTTACAGAGCAGTTGCAAAAATAGCACGTTCAGTGCCTGTAGATCGTTTACCCAGATTCCTCCGATGTTGGTATTTTGCCATATTTGCTTTATTCGCCTCACTTGCCACATACGTGTGAGTGTAAATATTTGTAAGCCTCTATTTCTCTGAACCTTTTGAGAGTGATGCAGTATATATTTCCTAAAAACAAGGGCATTTTCTTACATGACCACAGTACAGTTTGGAAATCAGGAATCAGCACTGACAGTTATCTAAGACACAGAACTTATTCAGACGTCCCTGACGGTCCCACTGATGTCCTTGAGAGCCCAGGACACGCAGGATCGGGTGCCTCTGCCGCTGTCCTGCAGCCTCCTTTACTCTGCAGCAGCCCCCCAGTCTGTTTCCTCACCTGGGCACTTTTGAAGGGTCCAGCTAGTTGTGGTGCAGACTTGCTCAGTTTGGGTTGGCCTGGTGTTTCCTCAAGGTGAGGGTCAGGTCATGTGGAAGAGGTGTGTTCTCCTTCGTGCCTCCTCTCAGTAGGTGCCACTAAACTAACCTGGCCTCCACGGCCTCCTCAGGCAGTGGCATTAGGGGCCAACACTCAGAACATCCTCCCTGAGGCGGGGCCCTCGCTGCTGCCCCAGCACCCAGAGGTTAGCAACAAACACATGAGTCAGTGAGCTGGTGTGTGGCCTACGTGCATCCCAGAGCAGAGGGTCTTACATGAGAATCTCCCTCTGTCTCGAGATCCTGGCGGACAGGATCCCTGTGCAGGTTCCATCCATGGGCACAGGCTCTTGGTTGTGACCTCTGGTTCCCCCGCCTGCGATGGGCGCACTGCCACCAGTAATCAGGGTAGTTGAGTGCCTGCTGCAGTAGGGAGGAGGCTGCCTGCCCCCTGCCCGAGCCAGCCTGCCTGTGTTTCTGGCCAGGAAGGAGTGCAGGCATCAGAGCCGAGAAGGGGGCGGGAGGGAGTGTCATGAAGGGCTCTGGGCCTTGTACTCATCCTTGAAGGAAGGCTAGAATTTCGGTGAGCTGGCCTGCATCTCATGGGAGAGCAGAACGTAGCCATGCAGCAGCCAAAGTGTAGTACTACATGCCAGTGTTGGGGGCTCCTTTCCACCTTCTCTTGAAAGTTCAGAAGCTGCGTCAAGACCACACGCATTTCTCCTCCTGCACCTGTCGGCTGGCATTGTCCCCTTTGGACAGAACGTATGTGATCCCTGCTCACCTGGGCCCTGCCAGCCTGCTCCTCTTGAGTGTGACACTACCTTGGCATCGTAGCTCATCGGCCCGCAGTCATATGGGAAAACTGACACGAGAAGGATCACAGGACTCGCTGTGTTTCCACTGAGTAGGGTGTGGTCCCCGGCCTCTCGTCCTGTGCTTCCCCAAGCTCTGATGAAGCATGGCTTTGGGATGCCCTGTGTGAGGACAGGGTTCACTTCTATCCTGTCATCTCAAATGTAGAAGACACACAGGTGTGGTGACACACATCAGAAATATTCCCATCAAAAATCACCCCTAAGAGATAGGCGTTCCAGCAGCAGCCTTTTATCAGCCTAACACGTGTGTGCGTGAGAGAAGCATCTCGTTTCTTACTGCTCAGTGAGTAAATAGACCTGGGTTCCGTCGAGGGAGGGAGATTCCCAGGGCTTGAGGCTAGTGAGTGGAGTTTAGCTTAGACGTGATCCTGGGATGGTCTTCCTGAGCTGACACAGCGTTCACCCCACACCCAACCACCTCCTTTAGCTCAGTCCTAGCCCTGGCACAGGATTCAGCACCGCCCTGGCAGGCTCCCCAGACCTGCGCCTTCCTCCTGAACCTAGTGAGCAGGACTTTGGTGCCTAGCTTCCACCTTCTGTTCTGCCTCGCCTCCAGCTGGGCTGCGGGAGACCCTTGTTGGAGCCACTGTGTGAACAGGTTACAAGAAGGGCCTGGGGCACAGCAGCTCACCAGCGGTCAGGAGGTGGCTGCCGGCTTTGGCAGCCCGTGAGTGCTCCCCAGAGCGGGAAGGATGCATGTGGAGTTGGCGGGCTGTGGTAAGCGAGTCCTGCTCTCCCCGCGTACAGGTCGTGGCTGGGCTGAACTACTTCTTGGACGTGGAGATCGGCCGAACCAGATGCACCAAGTCTCAGCCCAACCTGGCCACCTGCCCCTTCCACGACCCACCGAGGGTATGTGCCTGATGCCAGACCGGGAACAGCCCCGCGGGCCAGAGGGGTGGGGGCTGTGCCTGTGCCTGTGGGTGCATGATGTGAGAGTGCTGGGGGGCTGTGCGTGTGCCCAGGTGTGTGTGCATGTGGGCGGAAGGGGGCCTGTGTATGCATGTGACAAATTTGAATTTATAAGGGGGTTTTAGCTGGAGAATTGGGGCACCATGTACTGTGGGGACTGTTGCCTGTTGGATGGAGGACTCAGCTGTGGGGTGTTTGCTGGGCAGCGAGAAAGGGCCGTTTAATCCCAGCCTCAGCCACCCAGACAGATCAGAGGGAGTTAGAAGCAGCTGACACCCTCCGAGTCCACCCTGCTCGCTGAATCCCAGACCCGCCGTGGGCTTGGCTGGTTCTTGGGAAGTCTCAGCCTCTGGCGAGAGCGGTGTACCTCTCGTCACCCCCCCAGTACAGACATCCTGCCTCTTTCTGGAGGGTTTCCTGGACCCAGGTCCCAGCCCCTGGGTCCTTCCCCTTGGACCTGTCTCAATGCCGGCCCACTGGTGGTGGAGGGAACTTGGGGATGGTGCCCTGCACCCCTGGGGCATTGTGGCCTTGCACAGGCTGTTCCTTAAAGGGCTGTGCTGGGGGCATGACAGCGTGGAGTCCTGTGGGCTGAGGGGTAGGGGTCACAATGCCCTCTCCTGGACTCGGAGCCAAGGGCAGGGTGGCTGAGAGGGTGCTGCAGAGTCCTCTTGTGCTCTGGGGCTCAGCAGGAGTCCCTCCAGCATCCCTCACCCACTCTTCTGACATCTGTGCTGGGCATTTTCCTTTTTAACTGGAACCGTAACAGACTGTTCCTCTCTCTTCCCTTTCACAGAAAACAGTCTGCTCTTTCCAGATATACACTGTGCCCTGGATGGGCACAATGTCTGTGGTGAAGTCCAGCTGCCACGAGGCGTAGAGGACTGTGTGACAGGCCCGGCCACACTGCCTCTCACTCGCACCCCGCCTTGTAGAGCTCCTAAGCTTAGATGAGTGACCACATCCTGCTGGAAGTCCCCTCAGTGTCCCAGCCTCAGGAGACACACAGAGAAGGCTTCTCGGGTATTGTTTGTACAGCTAAGTGGCTCCAACTCACTTCTGTCTTCTGATTGCTTTCCAAATGCAGCAGTACGTAGTGCGCATGTTCTGCTCCTCTCTCACTTAATAAAAAAGTAACATCAGCTACTTGGAGAGTTGTTCACTGTCTCGGGGATGTGCACACACGAGGTGTTTCAGCAGTTACTTTGTGAAGAGCTCCTTGTCGCGCTGGCTCTGCATAACAGACAAGCCGAGAGCTCTGCGGCCGTGGCAGGCATAGCGCAGAGCCTGCGGCCCCTTTTTGGGATGATTAAGTCATGGAGTCGTCTGGGAGTTCAGGCTTCAGCCAGGGTGTCTCTTGATCGGATAAGGGAGAAGAGGGGACCTGCACTGCTGCATTCAAAAGAAGTCAGACAGCGAGCATGGGCAGGACAGCAGGGACAGGAGTCAGACGGAGCCCACAGCCCAGGGCGACCCTCACGGGGCTCTGCCGGACGGTAGATTTCAGCCATGTGTGCTGAGTGGATCACACTCCTGGGCTGGATGTTCACTGGTCAAGTTCTCTAGAAACTAAATAATGATTTCTGGTTTGATTTATAATAACTTCTTTCCACAATAGACTTCAGGCACCTATGAGGAGACAAAGACAAAAATTAAAGTATATGTGTGTGTATGTTACTAACTGGGGACATACCAATCAGAATCAAGATCAGTCAAGGTCAGAACCAAGACTGAAATAGGAAAGAGTGAAAGCAAGGCCTTTCTGATGCGTCTCGTGACGTGGTTTCCGAGGGCTTACCCATTGTCACCCTGCCAGCTCTTTTCTGGGCCTGGACTGAAGGCCTCGCTATAGGGTCTTTCCTACTTTCGTGAAAAATCTTGGTTTCACAAGTAACCAGCATCCAGGCACAACAATAAATCAGTGATTTCCTGTAAAGCTACCCCTTGGTGGACACTTCCATTTCTCCCTTCCTCCTGGAAGGTGGGGGGCAAGCCCAAGTGGGGAAGAGGCGGAACACACAGCTTGGCTCGCCCGCAGCTCCCCACCCCTTGTGTGTCTGCTCCCATCTCCTAACAACACTGAGTGGCCTTGTGTTTCACAGCCGTCACCATGGGGGTCAGGCTGCTTTAAACCCCAGGTCCACCTCAGGTAGTGGACAGGCCTGTGGGTACCACAACCTTGGGGGTCCGGGTGAGGCGCTGTGACCCAGAAGGCTCTCTGACCCGGACATTACCCAGACCAGTGTGTCCAGGAGAGGCCACACAGCCCCTACAAGTTTTATCTGCATGGTTTTACTTCTATGTTTATGTTAAGTTTATTTTAAAGGTAAATATGTGTATAACATATAAAATTATTCATATAAGTAAGTTTAGCACAGTGCCCGGCTCTGAGTAAACAATAGGTTTTAGATATTTTTTCATTGATCTAATTATATATTGTGGTGATTTAAAACGTGGTCCCCATATTCTTTGACACTCCTTGCATTTGACGTTCCTTGCGAGGTGGGGTCTGTGAGCCGCCTCTTGAATCTGGGTGGGCTTGTGACTGCTTCAACTGGAAACTGCAGAGGAAGTGACCCTTTGACCTCTCCAGCAGGGTCAGAGAAGACCCTTGGCTTCCCCTGAGCTCTCTTGTACACCTGCCCAGAGAGCAGCATCCGTGAGGAGCGTGACTCCTCCAAGACCACCATTCTGGAGAGGCCCCTGAGGTGCCCAGTGCACAGCCCCAGCTGAGCGCCAGCCAAACCCACGTCCCCTGCTGCCACGAGAGTGAGCTGCTGTGGACACCCAGCACCCCCTGCCCCTCCCACCCCACCCCCTCGCTCTCAGGGGACCAGTCAGACAAGAGCCTCCGAGCGAGGGCGACCCAGCTGCTCCCTTCCTGGCCCACAAAGCTGTGAGCGAGAGGGAATGGTGATCATACCACACTTCCAAGTGTTAGGGTGACTTGTCACACAGCAGTAGTGTCCGGGACACCCCTGAGAGTGTGCGTGTGTATATGCCTTGAAGAGGGTGCAGCCCAGGGACTCTGGAGCCAGGCAGCCTCAGTGAGGACTGTGCTGGCTGTGTGACTTGGGCAAGCTCCTCGCTCTTGCTGAGCCTCGCTTGTCATCAGTAAGGGGACAGCATGCGTCCCTTCCTCACGGGGTTATGGGGGTTCGCTGTGTTCATACCTGTACAGCACTGAGGGCAGTGTGTTACGTAAACCCATAGCATTATTCCAGTCAGAATGTCAACATTTTATTTCTATGTGGTGTCTTATGAGTCTAACTTCATTTTTTTCAAATGATATTATTAGCTATTTTTTCTGTGAGGTTTCCAATAACTGCCTCAAAAGGCCATAGTTTGTATAGGGAATTCCCATAGCATCATAGGGCAGTTTCTGGATTTCTATCCTAAAGCTAACTGGGTTTGTTTTTCTGTGCCAACTACTTTGTTTTAAATATAATGTTTTGTATCTGTTAGGTCAGGAGCGTTCTCTTTATTCTTTTCTAAATTTTATTTCTAAGTATATTGTATTTATACTTCTGGATGAATTTTTTTTTAAGTTCAAAAAGTAGAATTACTGTGTTTTTAACTAGGACTACATTGACTTTATATTCCATTTGGGGAAAAAAATCGACAACATTTAGTATTCAACCTTTTCATTTTAGAATACCATATATTACACAATGAGTTCAGGCCACTGCTATGCCCTCCAGGAGTATAAAATAACTTTTTTAAGCATCTTTCATATTTCCTGTGAAATTTATCCCTGGATATTTTATATTTTTGTCAGGAATATTTCCCCACTGTATCTCTCACCAGTTGTTGCCGATATAGAAGAAATTTATTGATCTTGCCTGTTTTTCTTGTGTCTGTCTTGGTGGCTCATAATTTATAGACCCTTAGAAATCAGGGGTTTTGTGGTCCATTACTACCATTGGATGCAGAAGGGCAGGACTGACCGTGCACAAAGCCACAGCCCCCTTAGAAAATGCAGAGGGAGTAAAACGCCACCCCTGTCCTGAGCCTCCAGGACCGAGCTAGAGAGGGGAGGCGTCCGAGACAGCGGTCCAGCCACCCGTTCCTTTTCATTACACTCTGTTGTGCTAACAACGCACACAACACTGAGAAGCGGTGAATCAAATGATAGCCAAAACAAGGAGCAGATTCTCTTTCAATCACCCATATCTGCTCTCTCGCCCTTGGCTTCGGGCTTCCCATTGGGTCACCTCAGTGTCACGTCACCTGAGGTTTATTAAGCCCAGAGTCAGATACACTCAGGGTTCATTCCGATGTCGGCCAGGGCCTCCAGCTCCCTGAGACCAGAGAAGGTGCACAGGGTGTCCCAGGCGTGGCTGCACATGCAGTCACCTGGGGAGCTTCAAAAATGCTGATGCCTGGTCCCACTCTGAGAAACTGAACTGATCTTGGCTGAGGCACTGGAATTGTGCAATATTCCCCAACTGATTTCCCAAAGAACCACTGACCTACAGCCCAATCAGATTCCCTGTGCAGTCCAATGGCTCCTAAAACATCTGCAAATTGCAGCAGGTGCAAGGCTTCTCTCTCAGGGTCCCACCTGCATCTCAACACACTTCTGGTGCCAGTTACCCCCCTAGACATACACCCCAGGCCCCTCCTCCATTCCCAGTAAATAAAACACAGTCAAACAAAACCAAATGAAAATGCCTTTCACCCAAAGCGTTCATTTAGGTCAGTGATCTTTCATTAAGATTTCAGGCAGCTCGGCAGGTTTCTGTGGAGCAGTAACCTTGACATCTTCAGCCCCAGCACTGGGCATTCCTGTTCGTGAAATGCCCTTGGCCTCACTTCCAGAGGTTGTTGCCACTTAACTTTCACCCCACTGAGTCACTGACCTTATTCGCCTCACTGGTTTCTCCTTCCCTTAGCAGTGCCCATTTGTTCACTCTGTCCCTTCCCTCCAGATCCCTCTGGAGGTTCAAACCCTCCCTCTGTGGGGTGGAACAGTTCAGCTCTTTCTGGACTTTCCCCACGCCCATCAAAATGCTCATAAAACAAAGGGCTTGCTGGTAAACAGGATCCACCCTTTTCATAAGGTATTTTGATCATGAATAGCAACTTCTTTTTTTACCCAAATCGTAGCCCCTGGGGAAGACTAGGGAAAACAGCCACCTTTTCTGAATGGCTGCGAGCCAATGAATGGTGCTAGTGACTGTTTCCCCCATGGGCTGTGTGTGTGTTCTTCACTGGTCACACTGTCCACATGGAGGCAACATCACCAAACAATCCTGAGCCTGGTGCTGACTCATAAACCAATGAGCGCCTCACCTTCTTATGATAAAATAAAAAGATAATATATGTGACGTGTCCCCTCCTTCCCTCTCACTCCACCTGTTTCCAGGGAAGCTGACTCCATACTTTGGACCATGGCTTGGAGAATGTGACCTTGGCTAAACCAGTCTGGGCAGCCCATCCTCCCAGGCCTTAGTGATTGTCTCAAAGACAGCACATGACCCAGGTCTGGCCACCCAGGGATCGTGAGGCTTAATGGTGAGATTTTGTTTAAACTATTTGAAAAGCAGCCTCTCTCTTCCATGTGGGGTATGATGATGAGAAGACAGCAGATCCAGAGCAGCTGTTTGGGAATAAACCTAAATCACAGGGGCACCAGAACTGAGTCAATAGACAGCAAAGAGCAGGCCAATTACATCATTTGAGTCCCTGCACCAAGCAGTGCCTGACATCGACTCTTCCTCTGGACATCTTAGTTGTGTGACATCTTAGTTGTGTGAAACAGTCAGCTCCCTTCTTTGGGACTGTCAAGTTGGGTTTTCCAGCACTAGTGCTCTTATGGGTCCTAACTGATAGAGAAGGACAAAAATTGAATGCACTATTTGTTTCTCATACCCGATAGACCTGTGACATTTCTTGACTGTTTCAAAAGTGACACCCCCAGAGGTCACCTTGCAGAAAGTGAAGGTCCTGCTCTCTGGACCTTGAAGGCATCAGACCACTCTTAAAAGTGCAATGGTGACAGGTGTAACTGTGGCTAACAAACAGACAGAAGCACAAGTCAGACCATTAGGAGCCATTAGGATGTCCCCCACTGTAAAGAGATCTTCTCAGGAAAGGAGTAATAGATCTTGTTGTCAGTGGGAATCCAAGAAGCCAGAGCTGCAAAATTGGTGGGCACGGTTGAGCACTTAAAAGCTGTTAGAATGCTTGCTGCCTAACTCTAAGACTCCCTTGCAAAGATTAGTTGGTCACAGAATAGGTTCGATCAATACTCTTGCCAACCTCAAGGAAATTTCTCTGCCATGAAGTGCACTGTAAAACATCAGAAAATCCCCAGTCCAGTAGTACATCCCTCTTCGTCATTAATTTGGCTCCAAGAGGCTCAAGACTTAGCTAAAGAAATGGAGTTTTTAAGTTTCAAAGAATTGAGCATGTCACTGAAGCCGGGTCCCTGAGGGTCATTGTAAATGTTCAGTAAAACCTGTCGACCTTGTTCCCAACACAGACACACATGAAAAGAAGTTCATCTTGTCAATGTGCTGTTTTCTTGTTCAACCTGAGGGGTGATTCAAGGGTCACAAGGATTTGTGAGCTTGTTTTATACAAGAAAGAGAATGCCTTCAAGGGAGTTATGATCACCAGATAACCAGCCACCAGCTGCCGTTGATGCCTAGAAGTCAGATTGCATAGGGGCATATCTGGAGTGAAAGAAACACAGATTTCCCCTTTGTTTCTCTAAAACTCCTCCTGCAAAGCCCCTTAGCTCTATAAAAACCCCTGCTTTCTTCTCTTGTTAAGGTGGATTTGAGACAACATATCCCCCCACCTTGTTGTCTTGGCCAATTTGAATAAACCTTTCTCCATCTGCAAGCACCAATGTCTCAGTGATTGGTGTACTATACATCGGGCACACGATCTTGAGATTAAGAGGTCCAGTATCACTGCCTTCTGGTACATCTGCTCATTTTATGTTTAAGATCTGTGGCCCCAGAAGTTGTAGAAATCTAAAAAAATGGAAAAATCTTACTAAGACAACCTGGAATTACAATGGCCATTATGGGGAATGTTCCAATTAGACAAAATTGTTCATTTATAAAGTGCACTTGAAAGCAAGGGTTTCCAAATCAAACAACCTAAATAGAATCTGATTGACATGCAGGGTCTCCAAAAGACTTCAAGATTCCAAAATAGCTTTATTGAAAGATTCATTGCAAAAGGCTGGTGAAAAGTTAAAGACACAAGTGGTACCTAAAACACAAGACCACAGACTGACGTGACTCCTGCTGCTCCTCGCTATCCTCCTTTACCTGAGTCTTTGCAGTCTACTAAGACTCTGTCTGAATTGCCTTTCCACTCTGAAGAGACTGTAAGATCATAAACAAAAGTCCGTCAAGTTAGTGACCTTGTGAGCTTGTCGCTGCAACAGCTCCAAGGCCAGAAACTTAAGACAACACCCTGGCCTCCTCCACTTCACCCCACTAGGGTCCATCATCAAAACACTGGCCCATAAATTAGTATCTCATTTGCAATCAACTGAGACACTATCCTCAAAAGAGGGCCTTCCTTATGTGCCCCTCCCAGGGTTGGCGGGACTCCAAGAGATTCTTTAGTAAACTGCTACCAGTTATTCCCTTAAACAGCCGACAAATAGAAATGGCAAGCAATAGGATATTTTGGAGTATATGAGGAAGCCATTTGATGTAAATCTAATTCAGCCTAATTTTGTTTTTCCAAAAGGGCCTGACATGGCCATTGACCATGCATTGTGTATCTGCTTTAAACATCTCCTATGGCAAGAACAAAGGCCCTTGAGATAAAGGTGCAACTTCCCCCACACACACACATTGGCATTTCCTTAAGGGTAAGCATCTTTCCTTAGACTAGGAACTGATTGCTGTGCTCACCTGTGACCATCCAGCTCATCTGTGACCACCCAGCTCGAGACAACAGACTTGCTTCCTGCTGTGTCCATCAATTGCTATGCCGACAGGGCAATCTTGTGACTATTGTAAGAGGGACATTTCAGTCATATGTGAAACATCCTCTTTGAGGGTATATAACCACCCCGTACACCCCACCTCTTTGGAGTGCTCCATTCCTTTGTGGAAGGACTCTCCCGGGCTATATGATCCTTACATTTCAGCTCACAATAAACTCACCCCAATTTTGATTTATAGATTGGTTATGGATTATTCGCATCGACACAGCCAAGGGAAAACTAAAGTTAAAATTAATGGAAGCCTTACCAAATTCTGGTAGATATCAGGGCTACACTCTCTACTTTAAACCCCATTCACTCTGGAGCCTACAAATGGGGTCCTAGGAAAACTGGCAGAAGCTGGCCAAAGGTGAGAACCCTTACCAGAGTCAACTCTCCCGAATCTCGTCTGCGGTGCCCAGTCAAAAGAGGAAAATAAAATTTAATTTTGTCGTTTTCCTTCCAAATCCATACTCTTGTGAATTTGATTTAGGGATACCTATTAGTTATTGATTCTTTTCTTTCCCAGTTACAGCTATTGCCTTCATATTTGTCTTATTTTGTATCCTGAGAACTTGGCTTGGCAAACATCAGGTGGAGGGCCCTGAAATACGGCCAGACAGAAATGTGGACTGCAGTCCAATTTGCAGCTAGTGTCCTACTCAATGTCAGTCTCAGGGGAATTATCTAAGTCTTTCCTTTTGTGGTTATTTTTGGGAGTGGCTCTAAATTTTGGGAGGGTAGTATCTTTTGCACTCTCTTTGGGGATGCCTCTTGCATCCATGGGGTTGTTCAATACTTCCAGGAATATTTACTCTTTGTCCCAGTTGAAATGTGACAAGATATTTGAAAGGATTTTTTTCAAAGTAGCTCTATGATCAGAAGTTGTCCAAATTGGAAGTTGATATTCAGAGCCTGGTAGAAAAGTTTTTAGACCCTCTCCCCTAAGCTAAATAAAATCACAGAGGGAAAGAAAAGCATTCCCAAAAAAACCCTCTAAATCAAGAACATAAGAATCTTTTGATTTCCACCTTAGTTGAAGGTTTTCTCCCTAATGTAAAGAAACAAATTGAAGACAATGTAGTTGGATGGGTAGGTCAGCCCCATGATATTACTTGGGTTGCAAACCGATTCTTTGAGGAATTAAGACAACTGTCTTGTCTTACAAATTGAGTCTGTACAAGAACAGAAATGCAGCTCTCAGAGCAATTCAAACCCCACTTGTCCTTTTTACGAATCCTCAGACCTCCCCTATTCTTCTCAAAAGGCGATTGTAAAAGATCTGAACTTAGGAAAGAAAATCCTTCTTGGAGGAACTTGCATTCTTTCCTTGTGTCTTTGAGATGTAAATGTTTCACCCAGTCTTCTTGAGGAATGTGCTATATCTTTCAAAGGTAAACTTCAGGGTGGTAATTCTTATCATGGGGGAAAAAAGATTATGTGGAAACTAGGCAAATGAAAAATTTTAAAAATCTTTCTGATGACTATTATTGAAAAGCTTAAGCAATCTGAGCAGGTAAGCTTTGATGAGGATTATTTTAGGCTGGTTACTTTTAAAAACTGCAGATGGGAAGGAGGCTCTGAGGAGTGGAATTTCCTTGCCCTTTGATGAGAGACATTTGCATTTGTGAAGGAAGTCTCCATCTGTGGGGGTGTCTTCCTCTCTGCACCAGGAGGAAGAGGGGAAGACCTTATCTCTAGAAACTCTTAATGGGGAAGGCAAGGACTTAAGTCTTGTTTATTGTGCTTGTCTGGTGACCTCATGTAGCTGACTCCCCCCACCACCAACATCCTCCGGGAAGCATAGGACATCCTGACTTAATCCGGTCTGATTCTTATCTAGAGTTGTAGGACCACCCAATAATGATACCCCACCTGCACTGATACCATTTTAATGACTTTTTACATATTCTTTCCTTTGTCTTGTAAAGAGATAACTCACATACCTACACCTTAAATTTAGCCCTACTCTCAACTCATGTTTGCAGCAGCAGCAGCAGCAGCAGCTCTGACTGCCCGTGGGTCCTGTCCCCATGCTACTCCACACTATTCTCTAAATAAAAGAGCACTACTGCCAGACCTTGAGAGTCCAAGAAATCTTTCTTTCAACTCCTAGGCTCACTAACCCCGCATCAAGCTTTACTTATTTTATCTGCCAGAAACACAATTTGGATCTAACTGTTCACTTATAAACTAGTGAGTTTTGCATTATCATGCATGTCTCATGGCTAAAGTTTTAAAACAAAAGCTATAAGATCTCTGTTTACATCTGTCTGTATGTTTATCTATGTCTACATACGGATGTTACAGATATGTGGCTCTTCTCCCTCCAGATGGTATTGTCAAAATTAATTTGAAAAGAGCTCTATTTAATTGGTTTAAATAAAATTAAGTGCTTATATCAATTAAGTGTATACTCAGAAATATAGAAAGTAACTCAAATGTTTTTCAAGTTCTCATGATCTAGTATAATCTTCAGTAAATAAAATCTAGTGTAAATTCATTGGTTTCATTAAAATGGGCATGTCTTTAGAGTCATCAGCATTAAATATAATGTGGGCAGACAACTTTTATTCTACCAAGATTTACTAGATATCAAACAAGCTCATGTTATGTCTGTTACAGAATTTGTCAGCAAGGAAGATAACTTAAGATGATGGTTAACTGTTTAGTGTCTCAAGAAATTTTCATGAATAAGCTAAACATAATTATGAAGAGCAGGTAAATTAGATATAAGTAAGATAAAAGTTTATCAATGAACTTTTCAACAGTAATTATGTTTTATGGTATGTCTACTTAAAAATAGTTCCAAAATATTTTTGGTAACTTGGAACCTTAAAATTATACTAATTTAACTTAAATGATGGATATTCATTGAATATCTAGATAATTTCCAAGTAAGATAAAATATCGAAACAATTATTGAACACAAACTTAACTACTTTTGGATTCTTAATACAAAGGAACTAAAGATATCTGCGCCCATCACTAAACATGTTTTGCATCACATTGAAAAATTTACTATGAGAAAAAATATACTTCTAGAAATTACAAAATGTATTTGTAAACTTGCCAAACCACAGAATGGTAGTGTGACAGTTTACAATTGCTTACTTGTTAGTTTTCACCAGGAATTAAGAATTCCGAGGATTAAGAATTCTAATCAATTAAAACTACTTAGAAATAATAAGGATGAAGAGAAACAACTGTGTATCAAAAGTAGATAAGGAAGGTAGAATGTATTTTTTGGATAAGAAAAGGTATGGAGGACCTGTTTTTTGTTCTTGTTAAGGGTGTTAAGAAATTTTGGACTAAAGTAAAATGACTAGTTGTTCTAGAATGAAAAAAAAATAGGAAAAATAGGACAAAACCTGAATGGATACAAAACACTTGTAGAAAGTTTGTCGAAAAGGAATTTTGGAAGAGAGATTTTATGTGTGGGCAAGCTGGCTAAGATGGATTTATTTATGTTTTTAAAGAATGAATTTTAATATCAAAAGTACCCTGAAGCAAAATTAGAATTTAATTTTATCTCTGTTAAAAGGGCAACACTTTCTTAGAATATTGGTCTGCTCTTAATAAGAAATTGTAAACAAAAGTTTTATTTACCTTTCAAGTAATCTGCCTAGAAAAAAATTTTTTGTCTTACTAAAATAATTTACTGTGCTTCACATTGTCTTTATCAGGTCTTTGATTACCTAAGAAAATCCAGTCTTCTCAAGATTAAAAGAACTAAGTTTTTTGTTTTTTTTTTTTTTTTTATCTATAGAACTTTCTGTATTTGCCCTCAAAGATTTTAACTGTCACTTCGGTTAAATGAATAACTAAGTATTGTTTCACAGTGACCTATGATCCTATCTGTTTTAGCCTACCCATTGACTTCTGCAATTTCTTATATTTTTCCTTATTTATGTTCTGTGTCTCTGTTCTGTTTTTCAGTTTAGTGGCTACCCTGAAGTTTGTATTCAGAATCTCATGTATAATATACTCCATTTTCTGGTGGTCTCTTACTTACTTGGCCTAGACTGATTTAGTCCCTTTTCTCTTCCCCTCCTAAATTATTATTTTCATCTCTTATTCCAACTCATGTTGTGTGTTTGTGGTTAGAGTGATAAGATCATCTTTGCTTTGGTGGTTTCCTTCCCTTTATCCTAACGCTATTGTTGAATATTTGCTATCCTATTCTGATTGTATCTATTTGTCTCCCTACTCTGTGGGTTGTGACCCCTTTCTCCCTTTTTTTCTTTTTTCAGGTATGAGAGCCTTCTTGAGGATTTCTTGTAGTGAAGGTATTTTGGATACAAAGTCCCTTAGCTTTTGTTTGTCCGGAAAAGATTTAATTTCTCCCTCATATCTGAAGGATATTTTTGCTGGATAGAGTATTCTTGGCTGTAGATTTTTATTCTTTAAAGTTTTGAATATGTCACTCCATTCTCTCCTAGCTTGTAGGGTTTCTGTAGAGAAATCTGCTGATAGTCTGATAGGAGCTCCTTTTCAGGTTATTTTCTTCTGCCTTGCTGCCCTGAGTATTCTTTCTTTGTCATTCATTTTTGCTATTTTTTACTACTATATGCCTTGCAGTAGGTCTTTTTACACTAAGAAATCTAGGAGATCTGAAAGCTTCCTCCACATACATTTCTCCCTCACTCCCTAGATTTCGGAACTTTTCTTCAGTTATTTCTTTGAGCACTCCTTCTGTTCCATTTTCCTTTTCCACTCCCTCAGGGATTCCAATAATTCTTAAATTGGATTTCCTCATTGAATCCATTATTTCTCTGAGATTTTCCTCATTCTTTATAATTCTTAGTTCTCTTTCTTCCTCTGTCTGGAGCCATTCAGCCTGTCTATCTTTGATTATGCTAATTTTCTCCTCTATGGTGTCTACACAGGCATTCAGGGAATCCGTATTCTGTTTTATCTGGCCCATTGTATTTTTCATCTCTAGTATTTCTGATTGATTCTTCTTTATAATTTCAATCTGTTTTGTGAAGTAACTCTAGAACTCGTTGACTTGTTTCTCTATATTTCCCTTTACCTCATTGAGTTTTTTGATGATAGCTACTCTGAACTCATTTTCACTTAGTTTACCTATTTCCAAGTCCTCAGGACTTAATTCTGTGTTTTTATTGTCTTCCTTCTGGTCTGGAGCTTTTATAAATTGCTGGATAGTAGAGGAGCGGTTTTTGCACATGATGCTATTATTCGGTTGCAGTTACAGCCTGTCACCACTAGATAGGGGTCGAGAGCAGCGTGTTCTGAGCCCTCCCGCCTTCAGCCATGATGGCCGGTGCACAGCGTGGGTTGGGGGAGGAGGGGCACTTTCTTTTGGCGCAGACCTGGATTCAGATCAGCTCTCGCTCTCTAGTCTCCCAGCGTGCTGGCTTGATGGGGTCTCCCCACGTGAAAGCTTTCCCACCTTAGAGGGTTTCCGCTGCAGGGGTCTGTGGGAGTCCTGGATGATCCCCGGAGGCGCAACCCCTCCCCCACTCCTTCCTTCAACCACAGCAGCGATCCCAGTCTCTAGGGGCGGGAGCGAAGTTCTCTCCTACCCCGTTCCAGCTCCTCCGAGGGTGGCTCCAGCCTTCGCCCTCCCTCGTTTAGCTGATGTGGGTCTCTGATGATCTCTGTATTTTTGAAATTATTGATTGAAATTCAGTTGTTCATTTTTTGGTTGTAGTTTGGAAGGGAGAGAGTCCTGGGTGAGCTCACTCCGCCATGTCGCTGATGTCACTCTATGATCCTATTTGATCACGTTTTTTAAAACATTTTGATGTTTTTAACAAGTTTCCCAAAAACAAATTCTAAATAAAGTCTTTTTGACCTCAAACTAACTGGGATTATCTTAGAAGGCCCCTGGAACATTTCAAATGATTTGTTCTCTCTCTTTATAAAAAGAGATGTTAAACTAATTAGGCTTATTTGATATGTTAAATTACATAGGAAGCATTGTCAATTAAGAAATGATGTTTAACCTTCTTAGGTTATAGTTTTGTGAGCATATGTTATTAATATAAGCATTCCAGAAATTGTATAGAATTCCTTAAAATTTAATATGTCCTGGTATGTTATCAGTCATAAGTCCAGTTGTTATATTAAAATATGTCACAGAAACAACCAAATTTTCTTGTCAATTGCATTATACTGAACTCTCATGAGATCTTTAACCATGACCATTTTTAAGTCTTTTGTCATTGTACAGACAGTTATTGTTTTACTTTAATGCTTCTGCAAAAAGTGAGATTCATGGAAAGGACCCTACCAAGTACTCTTGACCACTGACACTGCTGCCAAGTTACACAGTGTCAAACCTTGGGTCCATATTTCAAAACTGAAGAAAAGTCCACCTAACATCTGGTCTTGTACAAGTGAAGGAGACCTCAGAATCAAATTCACTAGGAAAAGAAGTGGCTGACATTGAAGTAAACTGCTTCCTCTCAAGATGTCAGACCATGAATGTCTCTTTCCATTCCTCCTTCCCTCTCTGACCATCCCTTTCCTAATTCTTACACCATGAAAGTCTTTATGATTCTTTGCCCACCTTGTTGCCTTTCTCTGGCCTGGGAAGAAAATACCATTGTTCTCAGATCTCAGGCTGTTGCAGGGGAGGGGAATCCAACCTCCAAACAGCTGTTGGGTTTGCTACGATGATGGTGATCCTGTAGTTCTGCCTGTCACAAACTTCTCCCTGATTTCCAGTGCTGTGCCTTCACTGGAACAAACTCAGCCCCTTCTCAACCATGTCAGACTCCCTAAGCCTGGAGGTCCATTTCTTACTCTAAGGGAAATAGCAGGGTCCACCACCAAAGCTATAGCTACTTAGCAGAGATCACTGGAGTCACTTGCAAAAGTTGTCCTAGACAATAAAATAGCTCTGGATTACCTACTTGCAGAACAAGGAGAAGTTTGTGCAATAGTCAACAGCACTTGCTGCACCTGGATAAACACTTCTGGGGAAGTGGAGACACAGTTACGTGAAATACGTAAACAGGAAAACTGACTTAAAGAAGTATCCCCTTCTTTAGGATCATTTCTTGACTTATTTGATTCCAGCTTATTTGGGTCTGGGGGCCCAGGCTCAGGAGTGCTTTTCAAAGCATGGGCATTGTTTTGTTGCTAACGATTGTCTCCCAAATACACTGCTTTCTCTCAAAAGTTTTAAATGCATGTGGGCAGCCACTGACCAGCCAATAGATGGTCCCTTACTGATGGGAATGACAAGAGAAGAGAAGAATGTAACCAGCTCCAAGAATACAAGCTCAACATCATCTTTTGCGAATACTATGCTGAGACCCAAAGATACAAAGATAACTGAGAGTCACACCAAGGCCAATATTTTTGATAAAGACTCTTGAGTGTTCAAAAGGATGGACTATTGAAATAAATTTCTGGGGCCAAGATGGAGCCACTCCTGCTCAGGGTGCCACATCAGCAAACTGAATGTTCATGTTTCTGTAAATACTGTGCTCAACCAGAAACACAGAATACCCAGGAAGCCAATCCCTATATGGTAAGACAACTCTGGACTCTGGACTTATTTCCTTGTTCCTTGATCTTTCAAGATAGCCCATCATACCTGTCTCCATGTTGCTGCTTCTAAAACTCTATAAAACTTGCTTTTGACCAAAATGCTCCAGAAGAGGGCTTCACTCCTTGAGAGGCACTGTACTACCAAAATCCAAGAATTTTTTCCCTTGAATACAGTACATCAAACTTGTTACTAAATTGTTTTAGTTTTGTCATTTGACAATCCCATCAAGAAAAAGACAATTCACAGAATGGAAGAAAATATTTGTTAATCATATATCTGATATAAAACTTGTATCCAAAATATGTATCCAAAAATCCAAGAACTCTTACACCTCAATAAGAAGACAACTAAACCATTTTTAAATAAATAGATAAGTCTCAATTTTAAAACAAACAATTTTTTAAAAGACAACCCAATTAAAAAATCCCAAAAGAGAAGCTGGCCCCATGGCCAAGTGGTTAAAGTTCTGCACGCTCCACTTCAGCCGCCCAGAGTTCAAGGGTTTGGATCCTGAGTGTGGACCCACTCCACTCATCAGCCATGCTTGGAGGCATCCCTCATGCAAAGTGGAGGAAGACTGGCACAGTTGTTAGCTCAGGACTAATCTTCCCCAAGCGAAAAAGAAAAAAGAGGAGGATTGGCAATGTATGTTAGCTCAGGGCAAGTCTTCCTCACCAAAAAAAAAGAAAAGCAAAAAAAATCCCAAAAGATTTGAATAGACATTTCACCAATGCAGATATGCAAATTGCCAATAAGCATATGAAAAAAATGCTCATCATTAGCCATTAGGGAAATGCAAATCAAAATTAAAATGAGATACCACTTTACCCCCACCACCTGGCTATAATACAAAAGACAAACATTAACAAATTAGAAGCCTCATTTATCGCTGATGATGATGTAAAATGGTGCAACTGACCTGGTAAACAGCATGACAGTTCCTCAAAATTTTAAATATATCGTATCACCCAGAAATTGTACTCCTATATAGAGACTCAATATAAATAAAAACATGACCATACAAAAACTTATACACAAACGTTTGAACAGCATTATTCATAATCTCCAAAAAATAGGAAAAAAAAGTCCATCAATTGATGAATGAGTAAATAACATGTAATATATCTATACAATGAAAGATAATTTGGCAATAAAAAGAATAAAGTACTGATACATGCTGCAACATAGATGAACCTTGAAAACGTTATGCTGTTTGAAAAAATGTCAGCAACAACGAAAACACATCTTGTACGATTCTATTTATGTTAAATGGCCAGAACAGGCAAATTTATAGAGAGAATGTAGACTGCTGTTTGCCAAGGGCTGAGGGGGGTGACAGAGGGATGGAAAGTGACTGCTAATGGGTAGGGGGTTTGTTTGGGGGGTAATGAAAATGTTCTAAAATTAGATCATGGAGATATTTGCACAAGTCTGTGAATACACTGAGAGCCACTGACAGAATTGTACACATTAAATGGTTGAATTGTGTGGTATGTAAATTATACCTGAAAAAAGCAGTGATAAAAAGATTTATCCCAAAGGTACATTTTACCCAAACCAAATGTTTACTCGATGTTCTCGTTTCCATCCCAAATAATTTCTAGCCACATTGTCCAACCAAGCATCAGCAAGACTAAACAAGTACAATTAAACAAGTGTACTCTAATTACAAGCCAGCGTGGGAATTTCCCACTCAACCCCAACCCCATTATCTCACTCCCAGGAAAAATCAAAGTTCAGGATTAACTCTCCTTGCAAATCGAAGTCCTAAGACATTAAAGTCCAAAGGAATTAAAGCATCAAACAGAATTTTGCTGTTCTTGTGTGAGTTAAAAATCCAAAGTCTTAAGGTAAAATTCACAAACTATCATTCTCAAATTCTTATTCAGCTCAGACTCAGCCAGAATCTCAGCCGCTGAGATTCCCAGTCTCAGCGCGGGCGTGAAGTCCAACTTCCTCCAGCAGCTGTCGCCTGTTTCTCCCTGTGATTGGGTGTAGCGTTTTTAAAGGAACTGTTCCCACAGTGTGGTCCTTGGACCAGCAGCAGAAGCAGCCCAGAATTTGCTAAAAATGCAAATTCTCAGGCCCCACCCCAACCCTGCTAGATCAGAAACTCTGGGGTAAGGTCCAATAATCTGTGTTAATACACTGTGGTAGGCAGCCTCCCAGATGCTCCCCACAATCTCCATCTCCTGGTTTTCATGCTCTTGTGTAATCCCTTCCCCTGAGTATGTGCTGGACTTAGTGACTAGGTTTTCATGAAAAGACTACAACAGAAATAATGAAATGTCCCTGCCAAACATAGTATATAAAGTCCATAAAGACTGTGGCTTCCATCTTGGGCACTCTCTGGCTCGCTGGCTCTCAGATCGCCAGCTGTTGTGATGTCAGGACACTCAGGCAGCCTATGGAGAGACTCACATGACAGGAGCTGAGACTTTCCAGCAGCGGTGTGAGGGAGCTTGGAAGGAGTCCCTCAGCAACCAACTCCAGTGAAGCCTTCGTCTGACACTGATGCTCTGGCTAACAGCTTGACCGTAACCTCACAGAGGCCTTGAGCTAGAGGCACCCAATGAAGCAAGACTTGGATGGCACGCCCACAGAAACTGTGGGATAATAAAGGCTTACCATTTTAAGCTGCCAAGTTTTGCAATCATTTGTGACACAGCAATACGTAACTAATTCCCAAGCCCTCAGGTGATTCTGATGCAGGCTAAAGTTTGAGAACCACTGTTTTCATACCAGGAATGATCAGTCACCAACTGAATCAGAATTTCTCACTCTTCCCCTTGCCTTTCAGTAAGGATCGGGTAAGTTGTTGACAGTTTCATCTGCCTCTTAGGTCCTTAATCTTTCCTGACGCTGACAGGGCCTGCATTATTTGCTAGACTGAGTGCCTCCATTCCTTGCTTTTACTCTCTCCTTGCTTTTACTCTCTCCTTGCTTCTAAGCCCCACTCATTTCCTGTTGTTGTATAGTCCACTATATTTTGCCCTAGGGGTACCCTCTGGAAGGACGAAAGTCAATAACTTCTAGTCTGGCAAAATCATCTGCTGTTGAAACATTTCTTGCTCACTCTCTTTTCCTGAGATGGATAACTTGCATCTAAGGAGATGGTTCCCATGAGAATGTCCGCTAAGCCAAGCCGCCTTTGGTTAATGTCCCACCTCTGCTGTGCGTTCCCCTAGTTTCCTTGAGTTTATCAAGCACAATCCCTTGGAGCCGAAACAAATCTGTATCTCCAGCTACAGTGTCTGTATCACCTGGAAACTCCACAGTAGAGCTTTGATGAGGTTAGGTTGGTGAAATTGATCAGTAAATCTGACCTATTTGCTAAGGCTGTGGTCCTCGCCCCTGGCTGCACGTTAGAACCACCAAGAGCTCTAAATAAATGCTGCTCCCCAGGCCCTACACAGATTGCTGAAGCCACACTGCTCAGTGACTCTACCAGTTTTAGGGAGCAATCACTCCACTGTTCTTACTCTGAGTACTCTGTGCAGCGCCACCATGCAGTCTGATGGCTCTTCCGCTTCCACCAAAGGTGTCATTCCAGTCTGTCTTGAGGCCTCTCTTCTCTTCATCAGTGAGATGCCTTTGGCTACAGTCTCTGTTTCTAATTCAGTAATAGCTTATATCTCTCTCACCTTTTTATTACTCCCTTTAAGAGCAATTGGATCAACATTGGTCCACATCTCCCTATCCTGGCCTTCGGATCCCCTTTTATTTCACATTAGTCTCATTGTTCCAGGTCCCTAACTTCCTAAGGAAGCCTCTTTCATGCTTTATCTGAATTAGTCAGTATATCAGCCAAGGTTCTCCAGAGAAATGGAGTCCATAAGATATACGTATATATATTAAGAGATTTATTTTAAGGAATTGACTCATGTAGTTGTAGGGGCTAGCAAGTCTGGAATTTGTCAGGTAGGCCAGCAGGCTGGAAACTCAGGTAGGATTTATGTTACCACCTCGAGGTAGAATTCCTTCTTTTCCTGGAAACCTAAGGTTTTGCTCTTAAGGCCCTAAATTGGTTGGATGAGGCTCGCCCAACATTATCAAGGGTAATCTTCTTTACTAAAAGTCAGCTGATTGCAGATGCTAATCACATCTACAAAATACCTTCATAGAAACATCTAGACTGTTGTTTGACCAAACAACTGGGCACCATATCTTAGTTGAGTTGACATAAAATTTAACTATCACAGTTAATTTGGGCAATATTTTGGAATATTTTAACATATCGGGCCATCTGGTACATGTAGGTTTGAACATGTCCTGAGTTGGTAGATTGTTCCATATCTCACTGAACCGGTCTCTTAGTCCTAAGTTCAATTCAAGGGCTGGGTCTCATTTCGGGAGGCAGTAACGCACGTGGGCTCCCAAAGTTAGGCCTATATGGTGCAAGTGTTTGCATCAGGTTATTTAATAAGAGGAATTTCTATGGAAACAAAAGGAAAACAATGGTTAGTGTTTGGAGCAGACCATAAATCCAGTCTGAGTCCTGAGGGTGGCAGTCGGAGATTTCTAGATGCTGGGCTAGAAGCACCTTCAGATGGAGCGAGGACAGGCAGCAGCGATCTGACAGATTTTCCTGGTTTGGAGTTCGAGTGTCTCTGGTAATCTTTCTGAGTAGCCCACACAGCAACAGGCATGAAGATTGCCCATACGTGAGCTGTTGTGGTTATTTCTCGGAAGTTTGTATCTAGTTGTCCAGCTTTAGCTTGCATAGTTTCGGGAAAAGGGCAATTTTAGTTCTCAATGATTCAAGTCAGAAAAATGGGAGAAAAATTGGAAACACTGTTTTAGAGAGTTGTAGCCAGATATTGGACGAAACAAAAAGAATTCAGGATCCGGTCCAGTTTACAGGGAGAAAGCAAAACTTCAAAGACAATTAATAGGACTAGAATCTGATATCCAAAAAGGTGTACTATAGTTTTCCATTAAAACATAATTTTTCTCTCTACGGTTATTCCCATTTCTATCAGAGATAATCAAAGTAAGACTAATTTGTTTGCTATATGTCTAGTCTAATTAAACTTAGCCTGATTATTTACATAAGTGCAGTAAGAATAGTTAATTGATCATATAGGCTCTTTTAAGTCTGCTTTGCTGGACATTTTCCCAAGGAATCTCAGATTGGACTCAGAAATCAAGCCAAGAACTCACCATCAAATTTTGCCTGTAACACCTAAAGTTTGGGTGAATTCCTCCCTTTTCAAGGTCTCCAAAATATCCTGAGGTTCCTGGGCCTGCCAGGAAGGGACTTTGCTTACTCACCCAGTAAGGCTGCCAGGAACTGTGTAAGCAAGGTTCCAGGCCAATTTTTCCAAGGGGCTTTATTGTCTCCTTTAAATCAACCATAGTTCCTTAAAGCTGTCTGGTCATATCTGGGTCTGTGCATATGTTTCTCAAATATGACAATTCAGTAAAAGCCTTGGTAATATAACCAAAGTGTCTAATTGTGTCCTGTTGCAAGAAGAGCAGAATCTTATTGAGCTTATGCAAATAACTATATTGCCATAAAAATAATAATACTCCATAAGAGTCTCCAAATTCTGGGGGGATGAGATAGGGAGAAAAAGTAATTGTTTCATCTCTTTTCACAAAGATATGCTTTACCCAATTGCATAGATAGCTTAAGAGAAAAGGTTTCCTTAAATCTAGAAAAACAAAACCTTAAAGAACCAGCAATGTTTCAAATAAAATGTAACAAAAATTATAATCATCCTCATCAGTTTATTCATTCCCATGTCATTAATTCTTCTTGATCTTGATCTTTTGTTCGGAGTTTTGTGCATCCAATTTTTTTCTTAGCATTCTGTAATTTCTTACCTAGTTCAGTGGTATGATCTGAAAGTTGTCAGAAACCCACACTTATTAAAGTCCTTTTCATTAGTCTCCTTTCAGATGAAGCACTTTTGCAAAATATTCAGAGTAAGACAATAACTGTCTGTAAATGACAAAAGACAAAAATGGCCATGATTAAAGATATGATGAGAGTTCATTACAATGCACTCGACAGTGGTTATTCCTGTGACATACAACAGTTTAAGATGATAACTGGAATTATTTCCGATAACATTACATATCAAATTTTTAGGAACTTTATACAATATCTGAAACACTGATATTAATAACATATACTCATACAAATACAACCTAAAGAAGATTTAGCATCATCCCTTATTTGGCAATGCTTCCCATATAATTGAACATATCCAATGAGCCTAACCAGGTTATCATCTCTCTTTTTATAAGGAGAGAGAACAAATCTTTTAACATGTTCTAGAGGCCCTATGGAAAATCCCAAAGTGAGTTTGAACTCAAAAAGACTTAATTTAGAATTCAATTTGGGGGAAGTTTGTCAAAAATATCAAAAGGTTTTAAAACATTGGATTAAATAGGATCACAGGTCACTGTGAAACAATACTTCGTTAACCATTTAACCAAAGTGACAATTAAAGACTTTGAAGGCAAATATAGAACGCTACTTAGTTGTAAAAACAAACAAACAAACAAAAACTTTAGCTCTTTTAATAGAGAAGTCGCTTTCCTCCAGTGATCTGAGACCTGATAAAGACAACATGAAGCACAGAAAATTGTTTTGATAAAACACAGAATCTTTGCTTTCTAGGGAGTTTACTTAAAAGATAAAGACAACCTTTCACAATCTTATCAAGAGCAGAGGAATAGTTCAAGAAAACTTTGTCCTATTCTTAGTGAAAGAAAGTTAAGTTTTAGTTTTACATGAGTGCGCTATTTATTAAAACATTTTTTAAAACCTTATAAGAAATTTATTTCCTTTTTAGTCAGCTTAACCGCACATGGTAAAATTCTCCTTCTCTCTCTCTCTGCCTCCCCAACTTTCCATATCCACTTAATTTAACCTTTATTCCTCTCTGTCCATTCTGAAACAGCCAGTTCTACTTTAGGACAAAATTACTTTCATTTCTCGTAACAAAAATTCATCTCCATAGCTTATATCTTTTCTTAGCCAAAACACATCCTACTTTCCTTGCATAGAGATATTTCCCTTATTATTTTTAGCAGCCTTAGTTATGTATATCAATTAGAATTCTTAACCCTTAGAAATCTTAATTTTTAGTGAAAACTAAGAAGTAGGCAATTATGTACTGTTACATGAGTATCTGCAGATTGACAAAGTTATGAGTACATTTCATAATTTCTAGAAGCACACATTTTCTTATAGTAAAAAAATATTTCTTTATGTGGCACAAGACATGTTTACTGACAGGTTCAAATATCTTTAGTTTCTCTGTAATAAGAAGCCAAAGGTGAGTAAATCTATGTTCAGTAATTAATGTTCAGTATTTTGTCTTATTTGGAAATAATCTAGATATTCAATGAATTTCCATCATTTAACTTAACCTAGCAAAATTCTAAGCTTTTAAGTTACCAAAAAGATTTGGATAACTATTTAGTTACCATAAAACACAATTTTTGTTGAAAAGCTCACTTATAAACTTTCATCCCACTTCATTTATTTAATTCACTTGTTCTTAACAATCATATTTGGATCACTCATGAAAATTTCATGAGACATTAAAACAGCTAGCCGTCATTTTACGTTATTTTTCTTGCTGACAAATTTTGTGACAGAGATAACCTGCGCTTATTAGACTAATAAACCCCGGTAGAATAAAAGTTATATGTCTGCATTATATTTAATGCTGATAAGTCTGAAGACATACATATTAATTAAACCAACAAACAAACTAGCTTTTATTTACTAAAGATTATCCTAGATCACGTGAATTTGAAAAGCATTTGGGTTAGTTTCTATTATATTTCTGAAAGCTTAGAAATATTTAATTTGGGACTTCTTTATTTTTCCTTTAAGTCTATGAAACGGAGCTTTTTTGCAAATTAATTTTGACAATACTATCGGAGGTAGAAAAAAATCACATACACAAAACACACTTCCGTAAACATACATAAACACAGACAGACACAGAGACGCTATAGCTTCTGTTCCAAGATTTTAGCCATGAATCAGATGCAACAACACAAAGCTCACTAGCTTCTAAGGAGCAGTTGAATCCAAACTGTGTCTGCAGCAGATGAAACAAATTAAGGTTACCCACTCACACGGCGAGCTTTTAATTCATATTTGTGGAGAAGATTTTTTTAAGATTTGTATTTGTCATTTACAAGTCATATCTGGGAGGCTGTGGACTAGATTTGGGGAAGAGAGCTTTCATAGCAGTTTGTGTTTTAAAAAGCCCCTCCCCGACCCGGCCTTCTTTTTCTTTAGTCTCAGGTGACTGAGGGTGATGTTTCCATTACCTCGTGGTGGAGTGGTCACATTTTAAAGACATGGTAAAATTTACATATTCAAGGGACAGAGAAAGAATGTAAGCTTTTTCTTCTGGGGGTTTTGGGATACATTTGTCTATTATCAGAAGTCTAGGGTAATTATGATTTAAATTTTTCTTAAATTCAGGACAGTTCAGTTTCCTAAGCCCTGATCCTTTACAATATCTACAGGCATCTTTGGGGATTGTTAAGGTTAGGTGGACGTTCAATTCTCTAGAGCCACGTTTCTGATTTTGTAAAGACTTGATTTGTGAGATAAGGACAGCTGCTTTTAACTCCTCAAAGGACTGGGTTGCAACCTGAATAGTATCAAGGAACTGACCCACCTATCAAACTACATTCTCTTCAATTTTCTTCTTGTTATTGATACCGACCCTCATATCAGTTTCCCCACTTTAAACCCAGCAAATATGGAGTTAAAACCAAAACACCCTTTCCCTGCTTAGCCTGGCTTCCTGGCTCCAGAATCCACTATCCTCTGTGGAGACAGACACCACCAAGGACAAGCACCTGGATTCGTTATCTCCTCCCCACAAAGAGATACAGGCTGGTGGGAAAGCTGCTGACCAGCAAGGCCATATGCTCCCCCTCCCCTACCTAAAACCCCAAATAAAAACCCTTCCTTTTAGCTTTTCGGGGAGTTTGGGATTTCAGCATTAGCTGCCCTCTCTCCTTGCTCAGCTCTGTGCAATAATAAAATTCCTACTTTCTTCCACTACACCCAGTGTCAGAGATTGGCGTGCTGCACAACGGGTGAGCGAACTCACTTCAGGTTCAACATCATTATCAGGGGGAAGATTTCCAACTAAGATGGATCCAAAAGTTTCTTATGTTCTAGAACTTCAGGGTTATAAATAAAGAGTGGTCATTTGGGTCACTATGGTGTGGAAATGATAAACTCATTGGACCATGCTGATTTTGTGTAGCAGCAGACGGGCCTCATCTAATGTTTTCTATCCACTGTGAGCCTTAGCAGTGGTCACTGTGATGGAAGGATGGGCGTGGCACCAGGCAATAAATACCCAAATGAGAAGAGGAAGGGCCCTGGTACAAATATTGGTGGCTCTAGGGGCCTTTGCTTCCTTTCCCCCTCTTCCTCCTCACTAGTGGTATCAATAACCCTGTCAGCGTTGCCCTTGGTGTCAGGGATGCCTCAAGAAGTATATTTCTTGCTTCTACCTGCTTCAGGAGAAAGCTGAGGGATCTCAGGATCTATGGTATCTTGGAGGAAGTGAGCATACAGCCCAGATAGATCTTTAAGAAGATTATAGATTTGAGGGTCTTTAGAGACACCAGTCAGTTGACACATTTCAGCGGCTGTGAGTAACAATTCCTGTTCCAAAAACCTGCAAAGGCGAATTAGTTCCCCTCTCTTCTTCCTCTTGCACAAAATCATTAAGAAAAGTTTGAATTTAAGTTAAAGTATAGTTTCTGACCTCAGTTTACACTTCTTGATTTTCTCCTGTTACCTTAATCTTATGTATTGTTACCAGAAAATTGTGGACGTCACTGTGAACCCTCTTTGCAGCTGGCCACTCTTCTTTCCAGGGTGTTTCAATTGGCATCTCCAGGACTGGGCTCTGCCTCCACCAGCGTGGTGCTCACAGGGTCTTTGGGCAATGCCGCTAGGCCTCTGGGCTGTGTTACCAGAGCCTCTGCATCCTGGTATGCTATGGCACTGAGCAAAGCTCAGGAAGCTTCTGAGGGGTTTTGCATTTATCAGAGAGTTGGTGTACCTCCTCAGCTTCAGGCACCAGATGTTCAGGACACTTGTATTTGTCCACTTTTTTTTGGTAACATTATGCCAGGGATTGGATTCATGCTATCCTATTGGGTCGAAGGTATTAAGAATGACAGCAGCCAGCGAAGCATGGTACAGAGACCATAGGCCTGTTATATTTCCCCTTTTGTGGTGCTGCTGGTTGCCAGTTGCAAGGTTATTTCACTTGTCTGGGTTAGGACACACAGCCCAGGCTTGACCCACAGACTCAGAGGTCACAGGTGGGGTATCGCATCCTCCTTACCTGTAGGAGTATCCTTTCCTCATGCCTTTACCCCAGAGCCGCTCCTTGGGCAATGATAGTTGCCTTGCAATCCAGTCCACCTTCCTTAGCTCTCCTTGGCCTCAAGGAGCCTCACACACATTAATAGTCAATTAAGGTTTTTGGGGCCCAGGACAGGCCACCTCAAGATATTCTGCAATGGCATGTTGAGTATTTTGAGTTAAAGTTACTTAAAAAGCCAAAAGAGGCTTTCTGAGCCTCCTGTCTCTGTTCCCCTGAAAGCAGGAATGAATCTCCCATGTGAGAGGTGCTCTCCTTGCATCCTTATCACCAGAGCTGAGGGATTCAGGGCTGAGAAGCTGCATAGACAAACCTTGTCATCCTCAATTCGCCACTATTTACATGCCCCAACCCTAACTGTCTTTGTCCTGTCAATTCTTCACAAATTAATGTTTCTTTTTGTAAAAGATATATATATATACTGCCTGCTTTGTTCACTCTCTGAGCATCGTCTTTATGATTCTCCTGTGTGCACGGGATTAAAGTGGGTTTTTCTCCTGTTAATCTGGTGTTGCGTCAATTTTACTATTAATCCAGCCAGAAGAACACAAGAAGGGAAGGGGGGTATCTTCCCCTGCCAGACAGTTCTGGTGAGCCAGCCAGGAGTAGGCATGCTGGCTGGAAAACTGCTTTCTCCTTGAGGCTGCTGCAGCTCAGAGATCCTGGGACATCAGACACAAAAGCTGGCAAAGAGGTAAGCCTTCTTACCACGCCAGCCTCCCATATCTCTGTCTACAGAGTCCAATGGGATCAAAAGTGGAGAGGGCTTCTTTTCCTCTCTCTAGATTTAGATTGGCAGGAGTAAATATTCGTGAAACTAGTTTCTTGGACTTTAGTGACTTTGGTATTTGCTGAACAAGTACTCTTGGTTTTGTTGGTTCTTTCCTCCCAGAGCAGGGCTTTGATTTCCTCTGTCTCTGTCATTGTGTCTTTTGTCATAAGGAGGGAGAAGTACAGGGCAGGGGAGCAGGCGCAGCCCTGGGTAAGCCTGCTGTTGGAGCCAGCCTCACAGACCAGGGAGCCTCACGGTTCTCACCAGATCGGTATCTGTTTAGACAAACTTTGCTGTGGGCTCCCTCTGCAAAAGCAGGATGAGATTTTTCCTTCCATCTTTTTCCGTCCTGAGAGCTTGGCTTTGTGACCAGTGGAAATATTTTCTCTGATCTCCACCGTCCAGAAGGCGCATTTACTGGAGTGCGCCTGGAGGCCAGTCAAAAGACCCGGGTTCCAAGACACACAGTCACAAGCAACACTCTCTCTGTCCAGCAGCACCAGCTCTTAGGGGTCTGTCATAAAGGGTCCGGTCCGTAAGGGCCTTTGTTATCTCAACCTTCATTGCTTGTTAGTGCTGGAAAAGTCCCATTCCAGTGGCATCTGCCCAGTGTCACAGATCAGTGGGTCTGTGACTGGAGGCCTCCCATGCTCCTATGGGAGCCCAGAGACAGTTTTCACTACACCATCCTTACTGCCTGTGCAGCAAAGGTCTTTCCTTTCTAGACTATCTTTGGGAATGAACTGTAGGATCATGGGGGCTCCATCATCTGCGCCCACTCCAAGGACGCCTCTTGTGTCCATGGTAAAGATTTATTCTAAGCCTGGAAAGTTACTTCCGAGTCTTTCCATAGAAAGGCTTATTAGACTGAGTCACTATTGGAATAAATATACTAATAAAGAAACTACTCATCAATGGCTAGATGAGGGATCTTTCAAATTGGAAAAGCTTCTGTATTTAAAAAATTTTTTTAGAGGGGGACTTTGGGGAGAAAAAGGAAAAAAATAAAAAATCTTTAAAAAAACTTTTTTAGAGAATCTCATAACAAGCTGCTGTGGAGAATCAAGTTGAAAGGAGGGCACAAAAAGGTATAACAGCTGGCCTTAGAGATTCCCTTGATAAGATGAAAAAAGAAAAATCAGAATTAGAGAAAAAATTAAAAACCAAATCTGATGTAAATTCCCCTACTCTTCCCTCTTATGTTGCCCTTTATCCTCAACTTCCTGTCCCTGACTATCCAGAAGATCCTTTACATCTCTGGGCTCCTCCCTCGAAATCCAGTTCCAAACCCAGCCCCAGCTCCTCAGCCACTTCTCTTAACTGCTAAACATCCTCCAACTTCTCCAGAAAACCCCTTCAATGCCCAGCTACCTAATTCAACTTCCCTCTCCTTCTGAGACTCACAGAGGGCACTTCAGGTTTACCTCCAAGCTAGAGGAATACAGGTTACTTACATGAATGCTGAAAGTCAGGAAGTAAATTTGGCAGAAGCACCTGAGAGGGGCGGTCATCCCTTATGACTCTTCCTACTTTCCAGGGCTCAGTCAACAGACCCTGCCAACTACAGACATCCCTATGCAGCGCTCCATGCAGTGTCCTCTGTGGATGTGTCCTGGGCCACTGCCACAGAGGATTCATGTCCTCCGGACAGCAGCTGATCTTTTAAATTATAAAACCCTTCTATCTCCATTGTCAGATGATCCTACAAAATTCAGAGAGGCATTAGAAAGATTAGTGGCTATCCATAACCCAACTCATGGAGACCTTGACTGGCTAAAGGGGCATTCTTCCAGCCCATGATTATACTGTAATTATCAGAAAACCAGATGGCCCTGGGGAGGAACGCCCCACCCCCCTGCATTGGGGGAAACAGATGGGCAGAATCTCTCCCAGGCCCTCCTACAAACGCCCAGAAAGTAGCTCAGTTGGAGGCTGATACTCAAGGGTTAATAGGAGCCATACTAGAGGCATCCCCTCCCAAAGTAAATTGGTCTAAGTTTGAATCATGCACCCAGAAAGAAGACCATCCAAAAGCCTTTGTTGAACGTTTTATACAAACTTTCCAGAGGTACACCACATTAACTCCAGAAGCCCCAGAGCGTAGGAATCTCTTAATCTCTGCTTCAGTGGGAAATTTTCTCCCCATGTTAAAAACAACTCGGGGACCAGCCTGGTGGCATAGTGGTTAAGTTCACCAGTGGCCCTGGGTTCACAGGTTTGGATCCCAGGTACAGACCTAGCACCACTCATCAAGCCACGCTGTGGCCTCATCCCACACAAAATAGAGGAAGATTGGCAACAGATGTTAGCTCAGGGCCAATCTTCCTCACCAAAAAAAAAAAATTCAAAATAGCGTGATTGAGTAGTCAGGGCAAACGTTAAGAGTAATAATGGAAGCACCAACACAATTCTTTGAAAACAGTTTGCAGGAATGCAGAAAAAAAAGAGTTAAAGGTTATAATTCTTGCTCTGCAGCTTGAATCTTTAGAAAAACAAAAGTATGACTCTGAGAGTAAATTAAAGCCCACTCAGAGTCTTTCCTATTCATCTTCAGACAGTTGCAGATATTGCAAAGATCAGGACATTGAAAAAGAAACTGTCTTGTATTAAAGCGAAAGGAAAATTTAAGAAGCAATCCCTCTGAGCCCAAACAGTCCTCTCAGAGAGTACATGCTTTTCCCTCTGAGGTGCAGCTTCCCCTCAGTTGACAGGGCCAGCTGGTCTTCAGTCACCCTCCAGAACTTACCATAAACTTAAAATAGACGATCGGGGACTGATTCTTAATTGGCACTGGTGCGACTTTGTCTACTCTCCGCTCGGAAGATTTGTCCCCACCTGCCCGCTCTGACTCAATTCAAGCGGCAGGAGTCTCTGCAGCCTGTCTCGTTGCCCGCCTCTCAGCCCATCCAGTGTCTTCAGGCCCCCTTAACTCTCATCATGCCTTTCTAGTTTCCACTTGCTCACCAGCAAACCCTCTTGGCAGGGATGTATTATGTAAATTTAATGTCATTATAAATTGCAATGAAAAAGGCGCTTTTATTTCCCTGTCCTTGGACCAAGCCCCAGATTTCCTACTTTCCTTCCTAGAAACTTACCCTGACTTAAATTCCTCTGGAAAAGAGGAATCTTTAAAAGATGTCCCAAGTAAACTCTGGGCCACATATACAAATGAAGCAGGATTGTTCTAAGTGCAAAGCCCACACGCATTACTTGGAAAATAAATAACCCATTTCCATCAGTAGCCAAATCCCCTCCCTCCAGAGATGCAGTGAGGAATTAGCACCATCAGCAACTCTCTTTCACAGCAGAGTGTTTAAGTTTTTACCCCCTCACCCTACAACACCCCAACTTTGCCAGTAAAAAAGGAGGGTAAGTTTGATTCAGGTGGAAATCAAATCTATGGATTTGTATAGGACCTAAGAGCCTTAAACTCTTTTGTGATCCCTCAGCATCCTGCGGTCCCCAATCCAGCTGTCATCCTGACCTCCACTCCTGCTGACGCAGCCTGGTTTACAGGCATTGACCTCTGCTCTGCTCTCTTTTCCATCCCATTGCACCCTGACTCACACTTTCTTTTTGCATTTACGTTTGAAGGGAGACAATTCACATGGACTCACACACCTCAGGGATATTGTGAGTCCCTCTCAATATTTTCCCAGGTCCTTAAAGCTGACTTGGATTCTGCAGCCCTTACTCAAGGTTCCACTCCTGTTCAGTCTGTGGATGACCTCCGACTCTGTAATCAAACTGAGCAGGGAGCCCTCACAGGCCCCTCACTCTCCTGAAGGCACTCCATAAATCCCCCAGATCTAAACCTCAGTGGGTGCAGAAGACTGGGACCTACTTAGGGCATGAGCTATCTCAAGGTCTTCCAAAGCTCACCCCCAAACGCTGTGCATCCATTTTGTCCATCCTTCTCCCCAAAACAAAAAAACAGGTGAGCAAATTTTTAAGAGCAGTTGGCTACTGTCGCCAGTGGATTCCTAACTTTGCAGCTCTTTCTAAATCTTTCTATGCCCTTCTCCCAGAGCCTGTTTCCTGGCCTTCAGAGGCAGTAACCTCCTTTGAAGCTTTAAAATGAGGTTTGTCCACATCGCCAGCTCTTGGTTTCCCTAATTTTGCCAAACCTTTTCATTTATACAGCCATGAAAATAATGGAATTGCTGCAGGCATTCTCGGACAACCCTTTGCCTCTCAGATACATCCTGTAGCATATTTCTCATGCCGGTTAGACCATAGGGTATCAGATATGCCCCCATGCTTATGTGCAGTGTCCGCAACTGCTACCTGGTTGACAAAGCCAGTGCTCCAACATTAGGCTCTGCCAGTCATCTCTATGTCCCCATGCTGTCTGCTATTTTGCAAATTCATAAGACACAACACCTCTCTACACGGTGACAGACCTCCTATGAGCAGGCTCTTTTAACCAACCGTTCCATCATGTTACATCGTTGTAACACACTTTAAATCCAGCTACTGGGTGGGAGAGCGCCACTGCATTCCCCATGACTGCCTCACTACTATAGAAATGATCTCAAAGCCACGAGAGGATCTCTCAGATATCCCGTTAGATCACCCAGATTTAATTCTATTTTGTGATGGCTCCTGTAAACGAAACATCCAGGGACATGTAATAACTGGCTATGCTATAGTCTCCCCACACAAAACTCTGGAGGCAAACTTTGCCTACTGTAAAATCAGCTCAAGCTGCTGAACTCATGGCTCTTACTGAGCTTGCACATTAGCAAAAGGAAAGACTGCCACTATTCACACAGACTCTAAATATGCTTTCGAAGTCTGCCATGCTGTTGGCGCAATTTGGAAATTCCACGGAGTCTTAACTTCTGCAGGAACTCCTATCGCTAATGGTCATTAATTGCTGCCTTATTAAAAGCTATTCACCTCCCTGCTAAAATTGCCATTGTTCATTATTTATCCAATACAAATGTTACCAGCACAGTGGGTTCTTGTTGTCCCCCAGGATAGAAATCAAGAGAGACAACAAACAAGAGTAGAAAAGTAAAAGTTCACTAGCTTGTGCACAGGAGAGGCACAAGGGAGCTGGCACGGAGAGCAAAGGGGAAGGTGACTGGCTCCTAGGGAGCGGGACTGTGGGGCTTATTATCAGGCAAAGGCTGCTGGGCAGGGCCTTGTCATGGCGGGTAGAGGTGGGGTTTTCCTTGCACTTGCACAGTTGTTCGACATGCCACCACATGCAATGCATGTATCATTAGCATGCTAGCTCTCCACCCCTGGGTGTGACTTTTAATATGCTAATGGGGCTAGGGTCACCTTCAGTGGACTCCTGGGCGCTAGGACACATGCATGAGCCCAGGAAAGTCCAGAGGCTGCGGAATGTGGATCTTGGTGACTTCCTTCTGATTCTCCTAGCCTGCCGATTGGTTAGGGGCCTTATCTTGTTAGGCCAGGGGCCTTGCAGATGGCCCTGTCTTGTTAGGCTGGTTCCTGTCTCACTAAGGAGATTGATACTATATCTTCAGGAAACACAGGGCTGACAGAGCTGCTAAATATGCAGTTCAAAATGGACTCCCTTATCTTTTCTCTAGTCTGCAAGATAATTGTTTTTGCCCCCGTAGCCACAAAATTTCTGACCAAGTTATTTCCCAGGGCACCACTTGTAAATCTCACTAAATTTCTGGAGGAAATCACTTTACTCCAGGAAGCCCTCCTGAGCCCACGCTGCCCTTTGCGGCACTACAAATGGATTTTATACATCTGCCCCCAGCTTCCAGCTATTCTCACTGTTTTTTGCATGTTTAGTTGATGGACTGAATGTTATCCGATTAGATGGGCCAAGGCCACAACAGTGGTAAAAAAAAATTAACAACTGAAATTATCCCATGTCTTGGCATTCCTTTGTGGATTGAATCAGACCAAGGAACTCATTTTACTGCAGAGATAAACCACCTGCTTGCAAAAACTCCAGGGTACTCATTAAAATTTCATACCCCTTTCTATCCTCAATCATCAGGGCAGGAGGAATGTAAAAATCTAGGCGTAAAAAGGACTTTAGGAAAGATCTGTCAAGAAACTGGACTAAAATGGCCAGAAGCATTGCCTTTAGCCTTTATAAAAGTCTAGAACCCCCCAAATTGAGAAATTGTAGAAAACCCTCTTCTGTATCATAACTCCAAGTTCTTTTCAGCCTTGAGGGTCTTATTCCCAAGGTTTGGAGATGATGAATTGGAAAAGGCGATCTTAAATCTCTCCATGGTCATGGAGCGAGAGTTCGATACCACCGTGCAAACTGTACAAATACTCCAGTGGGAAGTTGACAGCTTAGCCTCCGGGACTCTCCAAAATCGTCATGCGCTAGATACACTGACTGCCCAGCAAGGAGGAGCTTGTGCAGTCATCAGTGAAAAATCTTGCTTCTATGTAAATCAAACGGGACAAGTAGTATCTAACTTGAATTTGTTAAAAGAGAGGATTAGTGTGTTTTATCAGATAAACGAAGCACAGACATTCTGTTGTACTGATCTATTTCCAGGAATGGGGAGCTGGTTTAATGGGGTGAGGGGAAATGTGCGTCAAATTATTCTTTTCTGTCTGTTCATTTTCATGCTGATCAGTGTTCTTGTCTCTCTTTGCAGGTCTCTTACCGCTCATCCTCTAACCCGCTCTCTCTCTACAGCCACCAGCTCAGCTTTCATGTGAGACTTCCAGGGAAGTTTCAGAGGAGGGAACTGTGGGGCCCAGGACAGGCTGCCTCAAGATATTCCACAATGGCATGTTGACTATTTGAGTTAAAGCTACTTAAAAAGCCAAAAGGGGCTTTCTGAGCGTCCTGTCTCTGTTCCTCTGAAAGCAGGAATGAATCTCCCATATGAGAGGTGCCCTCCCTGCATCCTTATCACCAGAGCTGGGGGGCTGAGGGCCAAGAAGCTGCATAGACAAACCTTGATAACTTACTAACTGAAGTCTAAATTCCTCACTAATTACATGCCTCAAACCTAAGTTTCCTTGTCCTGTCAATTTTTCACAAATTTGTGTTTCTTTGTGTAAAAGATACATATACTGCCTGCTTTGTTCTCTCTCCAAGCACAACTTCATGATTTTCCTGTGTGCACGTAATTAAATTAGATTTTTGTCTTGTTAATCTGGTGCTGTGTCAATTTTATTATTAGTCCAGCCACAAGAACACAAGAAGGGAAGAAAGGGGATTTTCCCCCGCCCCAACAAGGCCTTTACAATTGGTGGTCTAATCGTCTTGTAAGGCCAATGGCCCTGATCATGCTGCTCTGGGAAGGTAGCTGAATTATTATGGCAGCCATGGCATTTGGGGATGGATCCCATGGACAACACACAACAGAGGCAATATGCAAAAGCATATAGCAGCGTGAAGAACTCCCAGCGAGTGGTGCTTCTTTTCCAGATGATGTTACCCACCTGAGTTAGGTGGTTAGTAAGCCAGTTGCAGCTAAAGGGCATCCCCCTTGGTTAATTGCAAGAGCAATCCTGCCGACTACACCAATTGCTTTCTGATTGTCTCAGTCTATAGATAATGATGCTATTGCTAGAAATGCCCGGGGGCTCTCACCTAGGCCTGAGTTCCCCTTTCAGAACCAATGTTGTGGCTGAACCAGCCATTGTGGTTCTCATTATGATTACAAGATGTCCCAGGAATAACCATCAGGAAACTTTGAAAGAGACAAGGTTTATTATTACAGATCCTGGACAGTACATGGAATGCCTAGGGTCACACAGTGAGGCTGCCAGTAGATAGAGAGAGACAGAGAGAAAATGAAGGCTTGGGGTTCTGCCTCTATTGGGGTCCAGAGTGGGACCTAGGGTTTTGCAGGTTCTATATTTACTGGTAAATTTAAAACGTAACATCAGGAATTAAGGCACAGGAAGAAAAGGAAAACCAAGTGGCCAAATTCCAGTTATCTAAATCAACCAAAGATCTCTAAAACAAAGGAGCTTTGGTGGGGGGAGGCCAGCAGGGGGGAGGGATGAGGCCTGGCTCTTTGTCTTGTGTGGCTGGCAATGTGATTATTGGAGATAGCTGTCTTTGAAGAGGATACCTCGATAACCAAAGCTTAAGTCAGGCACTTGCATTATAAAAAACAAAAACCAACTCTCAGGGCTTACACTACACAGAAGAATAGGAGGTCACCAGCTCTAGTCACCTCACACAAACTGATTTAGCAACTATCTGTAGAAGAGAAGGCCTTTGTGAGAATTCTGTAACCAAGAGGTAAGAATGTAGCTCCCTGATAGAGCACAAAAACCAAGAAAAACTGCACTTAAAAGTGTAAGAGGCATGGTCTCACTTTGACCATGTTGCATCTTCCCCAATGGAGCATAGTGCCATTCCAAGAAGGGTCTCCTTAGCCCGCAAGTTCTCCAGTGGGGGAAAGAGAAATCAGCGAAGGCATCCAATTTCCCTAGCATTTCAGGGAACTGCCTGAGAGGCCCATTTATGCTTGCTTTATGCAGAACACTGGGAAATTGGCACAGCTAGACCACCTAAAGAGTAGGAATTAAAAAAAGGGATAGGGGCGCTCAGCAACTAGCGTGACGATCTCAGCCATAGCCTTGTGCCCCTAGCAGTGGCCTCATCCAACTGAAAGCCCCCTCAACAAGTCTCCAACCAGTCCTATTCAACTGTAGAGCCAAGCCAGAGGACCCATCCAATGAGAGAGCCCAGTCAGTGGCCCCTCCCAACCAGGGAGACCAACCAGTAGTCCTGCCCCACCAAGGAGCCTGTCCAGCAGGCTACCCAACAGTACACCCCAGAAACGGGCCCTGCCTACTTGTAAACACTACCAGCTGGCCCACCCAGGACCCCAGGCGTGGCTGATTGGTATAGGTCTTTCCTTGCTGAAGCCAACCTGAAGAGACTGGAAGAGGTGACTGCTTCCTCAAAAGGATAGACATCCACAAAAAGATACAAGGATCACGAAGAATCAGGGAAATATGATACCAAAGGAAATTAACAAATCTCCAATAACTGAAGTTAAACAAATGGAGATACATGAACTGCCTGGCAAAAAAATTCAAAATAGTCATCTTAAAGAAGCTCAGTGAACTACAGAGAATACAGATAGACAACCAAATTAAATCAGGAAAACAGCACATGAACAAAATGAGAAACTTTACAGAGAAATAGACACACTAAAAAACTCAAACAGAAATCCTATGCTGAAGAACACAATAACTGAACTGAAAAATTAAATAGAGAGCTTCAACATCAGACTTGGTCAAACAGAAGAGAGAACTAAAGAACAGATTATTTGAAATTATCCTATGAGAAGACCAAAAAGAAAATAGAATGTAAGAGTGAAGAAAGCTTACAAGACTTATAAGACACCATCAGGGGAAACAATATACACAGGATGGAAGTCTCAGAAGCAGAAGAGAGAATAGAACAGCTATTTAAAAAAATAATGGCTGAAAACTTCCCAAATTTTGGGAGTGACATGGACATCCAGAGTCATCATTCCCAAAGATCCCCCAAAAGGTTGAATCTGAAGAGTTCTACACCAAGATACATTATAATTAAACTGTGAAAATTTGAAGATAAAGGGAGAATTTTGAAAGTGGCAGGAGAGAAGCAACTCACCACATACAAGGGAACTGCCATAAGACCACTGGCAGAATACTCGGGGAAAACCTTGCAGGCCAGAAGATAGTGAGATGGTATTCAAAGGACAGGGATGAGGCAGGGGAGGAGGAGAAAAACCTAATAACGAAGAATACTATACTTGGCACAACTTTCCTTCAAACATAAAGGAGAGGCAGACTTTATCAGATAAACAAAAATTTAGGGAATTTGTCACAACTAGACTTGCCTTACAAGGAGTTCTAAAGGAAGCACTTCAAATTGAAACAAATAAATGCTAAAGAACAATATGAAAGTACAGATCTCACTAGTAAAGATAAATATATAGAAAACACAAAATATAATACTATAATGGTGGCATGCAAATCTCTTTTAACTGTAGTATAAACGTTAAAAGACAAAAGTATTGAGAATAACTATAACCACAAAAACTTGTGAATGGATACACATTATAAAAATAAACTCTCACATCAATAACATAAAGTGGAAGGAAATAAAAGTTAAAGCTTTCAAATGCTACTAAAGTTAAGTTATTATCAGCCTAAAATAGGTTGTGATAACTTTAAGAAGTTTGATGCAAGCCTCATGATAACTACAAAGAAAATACCTAGAGTGGACACATGAAAGATAAGGTGAAAAAAAAACAAAAATATATCTCTACAAAAAATCATCAAACCACAAATAAAAAAGCAAGAGAAGAAGAAAGGAACAAGAGAACTACCAAACAGACAGAAAACAACTAACAAAATGACAATATTAAGTCCTTACCTATCAATAATTACTTCAAATATAAACGGATTAAACTTACCAACTGAAAGACATAGAGTGACTAAATGAATTAAAAAACAAGACCAACAATATACTATTTAAAAGACTCACCTTAGATTTAAGGACCCACATAAGCTGGAAGTGAAGGATTGGAAAAATATATTCCACACAAATAGACACTGAAAGCAGGAGTAGCTATACTGTTGGCCCTTCATATCTGTGGGTCCCTTTTCCATGGATTCAACCAACCACAGATCAATCGTTGCATCTGTACTGAACATGTACAGACTTTTTTTTTCTTTCCATTATTCCCTAAACCATGCAGTATAAAAGCTATTTACATAGCATTTACATTGTATTAGGTGTTATAAGTAATCTAGAGGTAACTTAAAGTATACAGGAGGAAGTGTGTAGGTTATATGCAAATACTATGCCATTTTATACAAGGGACTTCAGCATCCATGGATTTTGGTATCTGCAGAGGTCCTGGAACCAATCCCCCATGGATACTGAGGGGCAACTGTACTTGTATCAAGCAAAATAGACTTTGAATCAAAAACTGTCACAGGAAACAAAAGGTCATCTCATAATAATAAAAGATCAATTCAACAGGAAGTTATAACTATTATAAACATATATGCATCCAACATCAAAGCACTTAAATTTATAAAGCAAACATTGGCATCTGAATGAAGAAAAAGACAGCAATACAATAACAATAGGAGACTTCAAAATCCTGCTCTCAATAATGAATGTTGTCCCGAGAGAATATTAATAAGGAAACAGCAGAAATGAAGGATGGTATTGACCAAATGGACCTAACAGACATATACAGAACATCCCACCCCATATCAGCAGAATATACATTCATTGTGAGCACACATAAAACATTCTCTAAGATAGATCACAAGCTGGGTCACAAAGCAAGTTTTAAAAAATTTAAGAAGATTAAATTAGTCCAAGTATCATTTCCAAACACAAAGGAATAAAACTAGAAATCAATTTAAAAGGAAATCACAAAAACTCAAAATGCTTGGAAATTGAATAACACACTCTTGAATGACCATTGGGTCAAAGAAGACATTGAAAAGGAAATTAGAAAATTTCTTAAGACAAATGAAAATAAAAATAAAACATATCAAAACTTACGGGATATAGCAAAAGCAATACTAAGTGGGAAGTTTATATGATAAATGCTCATTTAAAAAGAAGAGAGACCTCAAGTAAGAACCTAATTTTTCACCTGAAGAAACTAGGAGAAAATAGACAATAGAAAAGTTGACTAAACTGAGTTAATTTTTTGAAAAGATAAACAAAATTGACAAATGCTTAACTAGACTAAGGAAAACATAGAGAAGATTCAAATAAAATCATAAATTAAAGAGGAGATATTAAAACAAAATGTGATGCCTCCAGCTTTGTTCTTGTTTCGCAGGATTGCTTTGGATTTTCAGGGCCTTTTGTTGCTCCATATGAATTTTAGGATTCTTTGTTCTATTTCTGTGACGAATGTCATTGGGATTGTGCTGAATCTGTAGATTGCTTTAGGTAGAATGGACATTTTGACTGTGTTTATTTTTCCAATCCATGTGCATGGAATATATTTCCATTTCTTTATGTCACCATTTATTTCTTTCAGTAATGTCTTATAGTCTCATTGTATAGGTCTTTCACCTCCTTGGTTAAATTTATTCCTAGATTCTTTTCATTGTGATTGTAAATGAGATTGTGTTCTTGAGTTCTTGTTCTGTTAGTTCATTATTAGAGTACAGAAATGCCATTGATTTTTGTAAGTTGACTTTGGACCCTGAAACTTTGCTGTAGTTGTTCATTCTTTCTAATAGTTGTCCAATGGATTCTTTAGGGTTTTCTATATATAAAATCATGTCGTCTACCAACAGTGAGAGTTTCACTTCTTCATTGCCTATTTGGATTCCTTTTATTTATTTTCTTGCCTAATTGCTCTGGCCAAAACCTCTAGTACTATGTTCAATAAGAGTGGTGAGAGTGGGTACCCTTGTCTTGTTCCTGTTCTCATAGGGAAGGTTTTCAGTTTTTCCCCATTGAGCATGATATTGGCTATGGGTTTGTCATATATGGCCCTTATCATGATGAGGTACTGTCCTTCTATGTCCTTTTTATTGAGAGTGTTTATCATGAATGTATGTTGGATCTTGTCAAATGCTTTCTCTGCATCTACTGAGATGATCCTGTGGTTTTTCTTCCTTATTTTGTTAATGTGGTGTATCACATTGATTGATTTGTGGATGTTGAACCATCCCTGTGTCCCTGGTATGAATCCCACTTGATCACAGTGTATGATCTTTTTAATGTATTGCTGTATTCAATTTGCCAATATTTTGTTGAGGATTTTTGCATCTATGTTCATCAGTGATATTGGCCTGTAATTTTCCTTCTTTGTGTTGTCCTTCTTTGGTTTTGGTATCAAGGTGATGTGACCTCATAAAATGTGTTAGGAATTTTTCTGTCTTCCTCAGTTTTTTGGAATAGTTTGAGAAGGATAGGTAATAAGTCTTCTTTGAATGTTTGGTGGAATTCTCCTGAGAAGCCATCTGGTCCTGGACTTTTTTTGGGGGGAAAGATTTTGATTACTGTTTCAATCTCTTTACGTGGGATTGGTCTATTCAGATTCTCTATTTCTTCTTGATTAAATTTGGGGATGTTGTAAGAGTCTAAGAATTTATCCATTTCTACTAGATTATCCAGTTTGTTGGCATATAGTTTTTCATAATATTCTGTTATAATCTTTTGTATTTCTGTGGTATCTGTTGTAATCCTCTTTCATTTTTAATTTTATTTATTTGAGCCTTCTCTCTTTTCTTCTTAGTGAGTCTGGCTAAGGGTTTGTCAGTTCTGTTTATCTTCTCAAAGAACCAGCTCCTAGTTCCATTGATCCTTTCTACAGCCTTTTTTGTTTCAATTTCATTTATTTCTGCTCTAATTTTTATTATTTCCCTCCTTCTGTTGAGTTTGGGTTTTGTTTGTTCTTCTTTTTCTAGTTCTGTTAGGTGTAATTTAAGATTACTTATTTGAGTTTTTCTTGTTTGTTAACGTGGGCCTGTATTTCTACAAATTTCCCTCTTAGGACTGCTGTTGCTGCATCCCATATGGGTTGGTATGGTGTATTTTCATTCTTATTTGTCTCCAGATATTTTTTTATTTCTCCCTTTATTTCTTGGATGATCCATTGGTTGTTCAGCAGCATGTTGTTTAGTCTCCACATTTTTGTTCCTTTCCCAGATTTTTAAAAAATTTTTTATTTGAGTTCATAATAGTTTACATCATTGTGAAATTTCAGTTGTACATCCTTTTTTGTCTGTCATCACATAGGGGCTCCCCTTCACCCCCTGTGCCCACCCTCCATCCCCCTTCCCCCAGTAACTACTGAACTGTTTTCTTTGTCCATGTGACTGTTTGTATTCCACATATGAGTGAAATCATGTGGTGTTTGTCTTTCTCAGTCTGGCTTATTTCGCTAAGCCTAATTCCCTCCGGGTCTTTCCATGTTGTTGCAAATGGGGTGAATTTGTCTTTTTTCTGGCTGAGTAGTATTCCATTGTATATATATATACCACAGCTTTATCCAATCATCAGTTGATGGGCACTTGGATAGCTTTCGTGTCTTAGCTATGGTGAATACTGTTGCGATGAACATAGGGGTACGTATGTTACTTTGGATTGTTGATTTCAAGTTGTTTGGGTAGATACCCAGTAGTGGGATATTTGGGTTATATGGTATTTCTATTTTTAGTTTTCTGAGGAATCTCCAAACTGTTTTCCATAGTCGCTGCACCAGTTTGCATTCCCACCAGCAGTGTATGAGGGTTCCCTTCTCTCCACACCTTCTCCAAGATTTGCTATTTTTAGTCTTAGTGATTATAGCCAATTTAACAGGTGTAAGGTGATATCTTAGTGTAGTTTCGATTTGCATTTCCCTGATGATTAGTGATGTTGAACATCTTTTCACGTGATAATTGGCCATCTGTATTTCTTCCTTGTAAAAATGTCTGTTCATATCATCTGCCCATTTTTTGATCTGGCTGTTTGTTTCTTTCTTGTCCAGTTATGTGAGTTCCTTATATATTATGGAGATTAACCCCTTGTCAGATATATGATTTGCAAAAATTTTCTCCCAATTGGTGGGTTGTCTTTTGGTTTTGATCCTAGTTTCTTTTGCCTTGTAGAAGCTTTTTAGTCTGATGAACTCCCACTTGTTTATTTTTTCTTTTGTTTCCCTTGTCTGAGAAGACATGATATTCCAAAAGATCTTTTTAAGTTCATTGTCAAAGAGTATACTATCTATATTATCTTCCAGGAGTTTTATGGTTTCAGGACTTATCTTCAAGTCTTTGATACATTTTGACTTTATTTTTGTGTATGGCATGGAATAATGGTCTACTTTCATTCTTTTGCATGTGGTTATCCAGTTTTCTCAACACCATTTATTGAAGAGACTGTCTTTTCTCTATTGTATGTTCTTGGCACCTTTGTTGAAGATTAGCTGTCCGTATATATGCAGTTTTATTTCTAGGCTTTCAATTCTGTTTCATTGATTTGTGTGTCTGTTTTTATACCAGTACCATGCTGTTTTGATCACCATGGCTTTGTAATACATTTTGAAGTCAGGGATTGTGATGCCTCCAGCTTTGTTCTTTTTTCTCAGGATTGCTTTAGCAATTTGGGGTCTTTGGTTGCCCCGTATGAATTTTAAGATTCTTTGTTCTATTTCCGTGAAGAATGTCATTGGGATTCTGATTGAGATTGCATTGAATCTGTAGATTACTTTGGGTAGTATGGACATTTTAACTATGTTTATTCTTCCAATCCATGTGCATGGAATGTCTTTTCATCTCTTTATGTAGTCATCTATTTCTTTCAATAATGTCTTATAGTTTTCACTGTATAAGTCCTTCGCCTCCTTAGTTTAGTTTATTCATAGGAACTTTATTCTTTGTTTTGTGATTATAAATGGAATTGTATTCTTGAGTTCTCTTCATGTAAGTTGATTATTAGAGTACAGAAATGCAACTGATTTTTGTAAGTTGATTTTGTACTCTCCAACTTTACTGTAGTTGTTAATTATTTCTAATAGTTTTCTGATGAATTCTTTAGGGTTTTCTATATACAAGATCATGTCATCTGCAAACAGTGAGAGTTTCACTTCTTCACTCCCTATTTGGATTCCTTTTATTCCTTTCTCTTGCGTAATTGCTCTGGCCAAAACCTCCAGTACTATTTGAGTAAGAGTGGTGATAGTGGGCATTCTTGTCTTGTTCCTGTTTTCAGAGGGCTGGTGTTCAGTTTTTCCCCATTGGCTATGATGTTGGCTGTGGGTTTGTCATATATGGCCTTTATTATGTTGAGGTAATTTGCTTTTATCCCCATTTTGTTAAGAGTTTTTATCATAAATGCCTGTTGGATCTTGTCAAATTCTTTCTCTGCATCTATTGAGATGATCATGTAGTTTTTATTCCTCGTTTTGTTAATGTGGTGTATCGTGTTGATTGATTTGCGAATGTTGAACCATCCCTGTGTCCCTCCTATAAATCCCACTTGATCATGGTGTATGATCTTTTTGATGTATTGCTTATTTGGGTTGCCAGCATTTTGTTGAGGATTTTTGCATCTATATTCATCAGTGATACTGGCCTTTTTTATGCTGTCCTTCTCAGGCTTTGGTATCAGAGTGATGTTGGCTTCATAGAATGTGTTAGGAAGTGTTCCATCTTCCCTAATTTTTTGGAATAGCTTGAGAAGGATAGGTGTTAAATCCTCTCTGAAAGTTTGGTAGAATTCCCCTGGGAAGCCATCTGGTCCTGGATTTATATTCTTTGGGATGCTTTTGATTACTGTTTCGATCTCTTTATTTGCAACTGGTCTATTCAGATTATCTATTTCTTCTTGTTTCCTCTTTGGGAGGTTGTAAGTGTCTAAAAAGTTATCCATTTCCTATAGATTGTCTATTTTGTTGGCATATAGTCTTTCATAGTATTCTCTTATAATCCATTGTATTTCTGTGGTGTCTGTTGTTATTTTTCCTCCATTTCTAATTCTATTTATCTAAGTTTTCTCTCTTTTTTCTTTGTAAACCTGGCTAAGGGTTTGTCAATTTTATTGGCCTTTTCAAAGAACAAGCTCTTTGTTTCATTGATCCTTTCTACTGCCTTTTTTGTTTCAATAGCATTTATTTCTGGTCTGATTTTTATTATTTCTCTCCTTCTGCTGACTTGGGGCTTTGTTCTTGTTCTAATTCAATTAGGTGTAGCTTGAGATTGGTTATTTGGGTTTTTTCTTGTTTGTTAAGGTGAGCCTGTATTGCGATGAATTTCCCTCTTAATACAGCTTTTGCTGTATCCAATTTGAGTTGGTTTGGTATGTTTTCATTTTCGATTATTTCCAGATATTTTTTGATTTCTCCAATGATCCACTGGTTGTTCAATAGCTTGTTGTTTAGTTTCCACATCTTTGTCTTTTCTGAGTTGTTTTCTGTAATTAATTTCTAGCTTTATAGCATTGTGATTGGAAAAGATGCTTGTTATTATCTCAATCTTCTTAAATTTATTGAGGCTTGCCTTGTTTCCTAACATATAGTCTATTTTTGAGATTGTTCCATGTGCAGTTGAGAAGAATGTGTATTATCCTTTTCACTTAATTACACTGTTTCCTTTTTTATTTTCTGTCTGGCTGATCTGTCCATTGAGGTAGTGGAGTGTTTAGGTCCCCTACTATTACTGTGTTATTATTAATGTCTTCTTTTAGGTTTTTTAATAATTGCTTTATGTACTTTGGTGCTCCTGTGTTGAGTGCATAGATATTTATGTGTTATTTCTTCTTGATGAAATGTCCCTTCAATCATTATATATTTCCCCTTTTTATCTCTCTCTACCTCTCTTATTTTGAAGTCTATTTTGTCTGATATAAGTATTGCAACAAATGCTTTCTTTTGTTTGCCATTAGCTTGGAGTATAGTCTTCCATCCCTTCACTCTTAGCCTGTGTATATCATTGGAGGTGAGATGTGTTTCCTGGAGGCAGCATATTTTTTGGTCTTGTTCTTTAATGCGTCTCACCACTCTTTGCCTTTTTATTGGGGAATTCAATACATTTACACTTAGGGTGATTATCAGTATATGAGAGCTTAGTGCTGCCATTTTATCAGTTGTTTTCCAAGTCTCCTGCATTTCCTTTGTTTCTCGTCCTGTGTATTTTGGTCTACCAATAGAGTTATGTAGTTTTTTATGTTGTGTTTCTTTATTTTTTCCTTAGTTATTATTTGTGTCTTTGCTCTGCTTTTTTGATTAGTGGTTACCCTGAAGTTTGTATTCAAGATCTCATGGGTAAGATAGTCCCTTTTAGGATGACCTCTAATTTCCTTAGAAGTCCCTTTCCTCTTCCCTTCAAGTTGTTTTTCTCACATCTTATTCTATCTGATGTTATGAGTTTGTAGTTAAAATGGCAAGATTATCTTTGGTTTTAGTGTTTTCCTTCCCTTTGTCTTTAATGCTGTACTTGAGTATTTGCTATCCTGCTCTGATTCTGTCAACCTATTTAACTCCTTACTCCATGTTTTGTAACCCTTTTCTCCCCCCCCTTTTTTTTTCAGGCATGAGGGCCTTCTGGAGGATTTCTTGTAGTGGGGATCTCATGGCTATCAACTCCCTTAGCTTTTGTTTGTCTGGGAAAGTTTTTATTTCTCCATCATATCTGAAGGAAATTTTCACTGGATAGAGTATCCTTGACTGAAAGTTTTTGTCCTTCAAAGATTTGACTATGTTGTTCCATTCTCTCCTAGCCTGTAAGGTTTCTGCAGAGAAATCTGCTGAAAGCCTGATAGGGGTTCCTTTGTAGGTTATTTTCTTCTGCCTTGCTGCCCTTAGTATTCTTTCTTTGTCACTCAGTTTTGCCAGTTTCACTACTGTATGCCTTGCAGTAGGTCTTTTTACATTGACATATTTAGATCTGGCAGCCTCTTCCACATGGATTTCCCTCCCCCAGTTTGGGAAGTTCTCTGCTATTATTTCTTTGAACAAGCTTTCTACTCCATTCTCCTTCTCTTCTCCTTCTTGAATACCTATAATCCTTATGTTGCATTTCCTCATTGAGTCAGATATTTCTCAGAGACTTTCTCCATTTTTACTTAGTCTTAGTTCTCTCTCCTCCTCTATCTGGAGAATTTCAACATGTCTATCTTTGATTATGCTGATACACTCTTCTACGGTGTCAGCTCAAGCATTCAGGGAATCCATATTTTATTTTATTTCTTCCATTGTGTCTTTCATCTCCAATATTTCTAATTGATTCTCCTTTATAGTTTCAATCTCTTTTGTGAAGTAGCTTTTGAACTCATTGAATTGTTTCTCTATATTCTCTTTTACCTTGATGAGTTTTTGATGACAGCTGTTTTGGATTCTTTGTCATTTAGATTACATATTTCTGTGTCCTCAGGACTGACTTCTGGGTACTTGTCATTTTCTCTCTGGTCTGGAGATCCAAATATTTGATATTGCTGGAGGGAGTTCTTCTCTTTCGCATCCTGGTGTTATTTGGTCGCAGTTACCGCCTATTGCTACTGGGTGGGGGTCAAGAGCTGCATATTCCAAACCCTCTGCCTTCAGCTGAGATCACAGGGGCTGGAGCCATGCTGAGTGTGTGGGGGAGAGGTGCTTTTCCCTGCCTGCTCTCGGGGGTTTTATCCTTCTGCTCTCCTGGGGTGTTGGCTTTATAAGTTCGGTCACCACAAAAGCTTCCCCTGCCACCCCCCCCCCCCCCATAGAGGGTTCCCCTCTAGGCTGCAAGGGCCCTTGGCAGTCCTTGATGTTCCCACAAATGAACATCCCCTCCCCCATTCCTTCCCTCTCAGAGGCCTCGCGTGGTCCTGGATCACTGTCTTTAAAGGGAGGGAGCAAAGATTTCTCTTACCACATTCCACCTCCTCCAAGGGGGCTCCAGTCTCTCCACGCTCCATCATATGGCTGTGTGGTTCTCTCTGATGTTTTTTGTGTTGTGTTTGGATGTCCTCTCTTGGATTATGGATTTTTTGGTTATATATTGGAGGGGAAAGATTTCTCTGAGACCTCATCCTGTCATGATACTAACATCACTCTCCATTTCCAAGCTTTTTTCTTGTAGTTGGTTTCTAGTTTCATAGCATTATGATTGGAAAAGATACTAGATATGATTTCAGTCTTCTTAAATTTATCGAGGCTTGCCTTGTTTCCCAACATATGGTCTATCCTGAGAACGTTCCAAGTGCACTTGAGAAAAATGTGTATTCTTCTGTTTTGGGATGCAGTGTTCTATATATGTCTATTAAGTCCATCTGCTCTAGTTTTTCGTTTAAGTCCACTATCCCCTTGTTGACTTATGTCTGGATGGTCTATCCATTGAGGTAAGTGGGGTGTTGAGGTCCCTTACTATTACTGTGTTTTCATTAATATTTCCTTTTAGATTTGTTAATAGTTGCTTTACGTACTTTGGTGTTCCTGTGTTGGGTAAGTACATGTTTATAAATGTTATTTCTTCTTGGTGGAGAGTCCCTTTTATCATTATATACTGCCCCTCTTTGTATCTCTTTACCTATTTTATCTTGAAGTCTACTTTGTCTGATATAAATATGGCAACATTTGCATTCTTTTGTTTGCCATTAGCTTGGAATATCATCTTCCATTCCTTCACTCTGAGCCCATGATTGTCCTTGGGGCTGAGTTGTGTTTCCTGGAGGCAGCATAATGTTAGGTCTTGTTCTTTAATCTTCCTGCCACTTGTGTCTTTTGTTTGGAGAATTCAATCCATTTACATTTAGAGTGATTATTGATATATGTGGGCTTAATACTGCCATCTTATCACTCATTTTCCTGTTCTTCTGCATTTCCTTTTTTACTTGTCCTGTGTATTTGGGACTACCAATTTGATTAGGTAGTTTTCTATGATAGGTTTCTTCATTTTTTCCTTGTTTATCATATCTGTCTCTGTTCTAATTATTTATTTAGTGGTTATCGTTAGGTTTGTATAAAAAATCTCATAGGTGAGATAGTCCATTTTCTGATAGACTCTTATTTCCTTAGCCTACACCAATTCCATCCCTTTCCTCTTCCCATTGTAAGGTTTTTTTTAATTTTTATTTTTTCGGATGTACATCATACTTCAAATTCTGTATATATTACATCATGTTCACCACCAGAACACTAATTATAGTCCATCCCCTCACATGTGAGCCTAATCATCTCTTTTGCCCTCCCCCCTCCCCTTCCCCAATGGTAACCACCAGTCCAATCTCCAATGCTATGTGGTTTTTTTGGTCATTTTTATCTTCTACTTATGAGTGAGATCGTATGGTATTTGACTTTCTCCCTCTGACTTATTTCACTCAGCATAATACCCTCAAGGTCCATCCATGTTGTCACAAATGGCCAGATTTTGTCATTTCTTATGGCTGAGTAGTAGTCCATCGTGTATAAATACATCTTCTTTATCCATTCATCCCTTGATAGGCACCTAGGTTGCTTCCATGTCTTGGCTATTGTGTATAATGATGCAATGAACATAGGAGTGCAAGTACCTTTATGCCTTTGTGTTTTCAAGTTCTTTGGATAAATACCCAGCAGTGGAATAGCTGGATCATGTGGTAGATCTATTCTTAATTTTCTGAGGATGCTCCATACTTCTTTCCATAGTGGCTGCACCAGTTTGCACTGCCACCACCAGCAGTGAACAAGGGTTCCCTTCTCTCCACATCCTCTCCAACATTTGTTGTTCCTGTCTTGTTAATTATAGCCCTTCTGACCAGAGTGAGGTGATACCTCATTGTAGTTTTGATTTGCATTTCCCTGATAGTTAATGATGTTGAGCATCTTTTCATATGCCTGTTGGCCATCTGTATATTGGAGAAATCTCTGTTCAGATCTTTTGCCCCTTTTCTAATTGGATTGTTGGGTATTTTTGTTGTTGAGCTGTATGAGTTCTTTGTATATTTTGGATATTAACCCCTTATCTGATATATGGTTTGCAAATATCTTCTCCCAATTGTTAGGTTGTCCTTCCATTTTGTTGATGGTTTCCTTTGCTGTACAGAAGCTTTTTAGTTTGATGGAAATAACCCAAGCAGAACAGAAAAGAGAAAAAAGAATTAGACAGAATGGGAACAGTGTAAGGGAACTCTGGGACAATATCAAGCGTGCTAACATTCAGATTATAGGGGTCCCAGAAGGAGAAGTTATTTTGATCATATCTTTTTCCATCTTGTGTTGTGAGTTTGTGGTTAAAATGAAGATAATATTTTCATTTTGGTGTTTTTCTTCACTTTAACCTGAAGGTCAATGTTAAGTGTTTTCTAACCTGACCTGCTAGAAAGCTGACATTTACTGATTATTGCCTATCTATTCATCAACTTGCTCAGGGCTTTGTAGTCTTTTTTCTATTTTTTGTTCAGAGGTGAGGGCCTTCTTGAGGATTTCTTGTAAGGGGGGGGTCTTGTGACAATGAACTCCCTTATTTTTTGTTTATCTTGGAAAGTTTTTACTTCTCCATCATATCTGAAGGATATTTTCTCTGGATAGAGTATTCTTGGCTGAAAATTTTTTTCTTTCAGTATTTTGAATATATCATTCCACTCTCTCCTTACACGTTTCTGCTGAGAAATCCACTAAAAACCTGATAGGGGTTCCTTTGAAAGTTATTTTGTTCTGCCTTGCTGCCCTTAGTATATTTTCTTTGTTATTTACTTTTCCAAGCTTCACTACTATACACCTGCAGTAGTTCTTTTTACATCGGTGTAATTAGAAATCTATTGCCTTTGTTCACATGTATTTCCAGCTCTTTCACCAGGTTTTGGAAGTTCTCAGATATTATTTGTTTGAACAAGCTTTCTGCTCCATTCTCCTTCTCTTCCCCCTATTGAATACCTATAATCCTTATGTTGCATTTCCTAACTGAGTCAAATATTTCTCTGAGAGTTTCTTCATTTCTTTTTAATCTTAGTTCTCTCTTCTCCTCCATCTGAAGCATTTCCATGTTACTGTCCTCTACATTGCTAATTTGGTCCTCCATAATGTCAGCTCTGTTATTTAGGGACTCCAGATTTTTCTTTATCTCAGCTATTGTATTTTTCATCTCCAACAATTCTGATGGGTTCTTCTTTGTAGTTTCAATCTCTTTGGTGAAGAAGTTACTGAATTCATTGATTTGTCTTTCTGTATTTTCTTGTAACTCGTTGGATTTTTTTATGACAGCTAATTTGAATTTCTTGTCATCTAGGCTATGATCTTCTGTGTCTTCAGTGTTGGGGTCTGGGTACTTGTCACTTTCCTTCTGGTCTGGAGATTTAATATACTTTTTCATACTTCTTGATGGAGTGGATATTTGCCTCCAAATAGAATTATTATCTGGTCACATCTTCCACTGCCTGCCACTGGGTGGGGATCAGGCCCTGTGTTTTCTGGGCCCAGCATGATCCAGGGCTCTGAGTCTCTTTCTCTCTGTGTGACACTCTGACAGATGGTAGAGCTGGAGCACTGGTAGAGCTGGAGGACTGGCAGGGGGAGAGGTGTTTTCTTATACCTGCACTTCCTCCAGCCTCTGCTGTTCTCTCTGTGCAGTGCTTTGGGTGATCACAGGGCTGGAGTGCCTGGTGGGGGAAGGAGCATCTTCTTACTCCACACCTACCCCAGCCACAAAGTCTCTCTCTGCACAGCACTCTGGGTGATCATGGAGACCTGTGCACTTCCCCCAGCTGCTGTGTCTCTCTCCATGCAGTTCTCTGGGTGACCAAAGGGCTGGAGTGCCAGGTGGGGGAAGGGCACCCTTCTTACACCTGCCCACCTTTCCCAGCCACTGCCTCTCTGTCCATGCAGTTCTCTGGGCAATGGCTGTGCTGGAGTGCCCGGTGGGGGGAGAGGTGTTTTCCCTCACCTGCCTGCCTCCCTCAGCCACCACCTCTCTCTGCAGAGCTCCTGTGGATCTGCAGGCAGGGGGATGGGCACTTTCTTCTGCGGGATCCCAGCATTCTCCCTGGGCCCTCCTGGGGTGCTATTTTGGTGAAGACAGCTTAGTCTCCTCTATGTGTGGGGCTTTCCCTCAGGCTGTGGGGGAACTCAGAGAGCAATGGTGTTCCCCTGGAGGGCCACCCCTCCCCCCTTTCCTCTCAGAGCTGTGCACTGTCCCAAGGTTGCTGGCTGCCATTGGGAAGAGAAAAGTTCCCCTTACCAGCTTCCACTTCCTCCAGAGGATCCAGTCCCACCACCTTCAGATGTATGGCTGTGTGGGTCTCTCAGATGTCTTTTGAGTTGTGTGTATGTCCTCTGTTGGTGTATGAATGTCCTTTTGGCTGTACTTTAGAGAGGAGAGCTCACCCTGCCATGATTCTGATGTCACCAATCTACATTCAACTTATTTTTGACAAGAGTGCCAAGAAAAAACAATGGGGAAGGGTAATTTCTTCAATAAATGGTGTTGAGAAAACAGGATGATCACATCCAAAAGAATGAAAGTGGACCCTTATCTTTCACCGTAACAAAAATTAACTAAAAATTCTTTAAAGATTTGAATATAGATCTGCAATCCTAAACTCCTGGAAGAAAACATAGAGGAAGGTTTCTTGACACTGGTCTTTGCAATAATTTCTGAATATGACACCCAAAGCACAGACAACAAAAGCAAAAACAGGTAACTGGTACAACAACAAACTAAAAAGCTTCTGTATAATAAATGTAACAATCAACAGAGTAAAAAGGCAATCTATAGAATGAAAGAAAACATTTGAAAACCATAGAGTCATCCCTTGGTATCCATGGGAGATTGGTTCCAGGACCCCCATGGATACGAAAATCTTCCAGTGCTCAAGTCCTTTATATAAAATGGTGTAGTGTTTGCATGAAATCTATACACATCCTCCTGTATACTTTTAAAAAAATCATTTTTTTTTTACTTTAAAATCATTTCTGGACTACTTAAAACATCCTATACAATGTAAATGCTATGTAAGTAGTTTTTATACTGTACTGCTTAGGGAATAATGACAAGAAAAGAAGTCTGTACAAGTTCAGTACAGATGCAGCTATTGTAGGCCTTTCAATCCACGTTGGGTTGAATTTGCAGACATGGAACCCACAGGTACAGAGAGCCAACTATATCTGATAAAGGGTTAATTTACATAATATATAAGGAACTCCTAAAACACAACAGCAAAAACCCAAATAACCTAATTAAAAAATGTTCAAAGGACTTGAATAGACATTTCTCCAAGGAAGATATACAAATGACCAACAGGTATATGAAAAGATGCTCAACATCACTAATCATCAGGGAAATTCAAATCAAAATCACAATGAGATATCACCTCACACCTGTTAGGATGGTTACTATCTGAAGCCCCCCCCCCCCCCAAATATAACGAGTGTTGGGGAGGTTGTAGAGAAATTGGAACTCATCCAATGCAGGTAGTAATGTAAAATGGTGCAGCTGCTATGGAAAGCAATATGAAGGTTCCCCAAAAAGTTAATAATAGAACTACGATACTATCTAGCAATCCCACTTTTGTGTATATATACAAAATAATTAAAATCAGGTCTCAAGGAGATATTCTGCACTTCCATGTTCATTACAGCATTATTCACAAAAGCCAAGATATGTAAACAACCTAAATGTCCATCAACAGATGAATGGACAAAGAAAATGTCATATACATATATATATACACAGTGGACTATTATTTCTCCTTTAAAAAGTAGGAAATCCTACCTTTTGCATCACTATGGATGGACCTGGAAGACATTATCCTAGGTGAAGTAAATTAGTCACGGAAGGACAAATACTGCATGACTCCTCTTATCTAAGGAATCTAAAATAGTCAAAGGTTGGACGTCAGCAACATGGCAGAGTGAGCTGTTCCCTTCGTGTCTCCTCCTTTTGAACTACAACTAAATGGACATTCACTGACCAATGAAGGAAGCCCACACAGCACAACTGAATGCCTGAGAGACAAATGCAGTTAAACATATGAGGGTGGATGAACTGGCCCCTTGGGAAGTGGCAGAGATAAGCGAGCATTCCCTGCTCTCCCCTAGTAACCCTGTGCACACATACAAATGCTTTCCAACCTGGTGCAAGCACGCAGAAAGTGGGAACATGCACCAGGGCGATTGTAGCAGGAGGTGGCAGTAACCCTTAGCCTGCACTCATGGTTATGCTCCAGCAGGGAGGGGGAGCCCATTGCACCCCATGCCACCAAGGAGCAGCCATAGCTCAGGTCCCAGTGAGAAAGCACCACCCACCAAGCACAGAGGCCCGGCGGACCACAGACTAGACTGTAAACAGAGTTCATAGCAGATCAAAGTGCTGGAACAAATGCTACCCAGGCGCACACCAGTGCTCACATCTGGCTGAGCCCCCAAAGAGGGAATGTGTTCTGGGTGGCTGTGGAAATAGGCATGGCAGCTTTGAGGCCCATCGGGTTCCCTTTCCTGGTGGGGAGGGGAAGCCCACCTCACTGCTGTCCCATTAAAGAGTAGCCATAGCTTGGGTCCCAGCAAGGAAACTGCTCGCCAAACACAGAGGCCCCGTGGACTGCAGACCAGACCATAAACAGAGTCAACAGTGATCTAAATGCTGAAACAAATGCTACCCAGTCACGCACCAGTGCTCCTAGTGCTGCTGAGCCCCCAGAGAGGGAAGGTATTCTGGATGGCTGGGGGAAGAAGCAGTGGCAGCCTTTAACCCACTGGTGATCACTTTCTGGCAGGGAAGGAGAGCTCAGAGTGCCCCTGAGGCACCAAAGAGTGGCCCTAGCCCAGCGAGAAAGACCTGCTCACCAAGCAAAGTCCACAAAGTGCCTGAATGCTCCCCACGCTGGGGAAAGCACCCATAATGCCCCCAGAACTTCCAGCAGATGGGGTGGGGCCAGAAACACTGCTCCTACTCCCACCTAGTGGTAAGAGAGGGAATCTACATCTTAATAACACAAATACCCTGACCAAAGATTAGCCCATCAAGCACCATGAGAAACTGCAGCAACAACTCAGACCAGAAGGAAAATTACAACTCTCCAGAAATCAACACTGAAGACACAGAAAGATACAACCTAAATGACACAGAATTCAAAATAGCCATCATAAGGAAACTCGACAACTTACAAGAAAACATGGAAAGACAATTCAAGGAGCTCAGCAATAAAATGAATCTCTCCACCAAAGAGATTGAAACTATAAAAAAATTCAAGCAGAAATTCTGGATATGAAAAACACAATTAATGAAATAAATAATAATTTAGAATCATTAAGAAATAGAATTGATCTTGTGGAAGAATTAGTCTTCTTGAGGATAAAAATGTAGAAATTCTACAGGTGGAGGAAGGACAGAATTAAGACTTTAAAAAAATGAAGGAGGGGCTGGCCCTGTGGCTGAGTGGTTAAGTCCGTGCGCTCCGCTGCAGGCGGCCCAGTGTTTCGTTGGTTCGAATCCTGGGGGCGGACATGACACTGCTCATCAGACCACGCTGAGGCAGCGTCCCACATGCCACAACTAGAAGAACCCACAACGAAGAATACACAACTATGTACTGGGGGGATTTGGGGAGAAAAAGGAAAAAATAAAAATCTAAAAAAAAAAAAAAATGAAGGAATTCTTTGAGAAATGTCCAACTCAATTAGGAAAAGCAACATAAGGATTATAGGTATTCAAGAGGGAGAAGAGGGGGAGAAAGGAGAAGAGAGCTTGTTCAAGGGAATAATTGCTGAGAACTTCCAAACCTGAGGATGGTTTCAGATTTACTAATCATACACCCAACTTCATCAGTGCTAGAAGACCTTCTCCAAGGCATGTAATAGTAAAAATGGCAAAAGTTTGTGATAAAGAAATCCTTATCAGGCTTTCAGCAGATTTCTAAGTAAAAACCCTTCAGGCTAGGAGAGAAAGGAATGATATATTCAAATTACTGAAAGACAAAAATTTTCAGCCGAGAATACTCTATCCAGTGAAACTTTCCTTCAGATATGATGGAGAAATAAAAGCTTTCCCAGCAAAAGCTTTTCCCAAGAAAAGCTGAGGGAGTTCATAGCCACTAGACATCCCCTACAAGAAATAAGTAAAGATGCCCTCGCATCAGCAACAAAAGGCAAAAGTCTACAAAGCTCTGAGCAAGGAGATAAATAAACAGACATGATCAGAAACCTGCAGCTCTCTACTAGAACAGAGAGGCAAAGACTGACTTACAACTTAAAAGAGAAAGGGAAAGAAAGCATCAAAAGTAACGATAAACACATCAACTTAGCCACAAACTCGCAAAATTAAAAACAGAACAATTTGTAACAGCAATTACTCAGAATGGGAGAGGAAAGGGAAGGAACCTGTTTAGGTTAGTGGAGATAAGAAGCTATAAGAAAATAGACTATCTCGTCTCCAATACCTCTCATACAATCCCCATGGTAACCACTAAACAAAAAATCAGAGCAGAGCCACAATTCACAAAAATAGAAAACTGATAAATCCCCCTCAGAAAACCAACAAAATGAAATGGCAGTCAGAAATACAAAGGAAGAGAAACAGTGGAAACATAGAACAACCAGAAAACAGGAGATAAAATGGCAGCATTAAGACTTTATGTAACAATAATCACTCTAATTGTAAATGGATTGAATTCTCCAATCAAAAGACACAGAGTAACTGGATGGATTTAAAAACATATGCTGCCTCCAGGAAACACATGTCAGTTCCAATGATAAACATAGGGTTAGAGTGAAGGGATGGAAGACAATACTCCAAGCTAATGGCCAACAAAAGAAAGCAGATGTTGCCATACTTTTATCAGACAAAGCAGACTTCAAGTTAAAAAAGACAATGAGAAACAAAGAGGGGCAGCGTATAATGATAAAAGGGACATTCCACCAAAAGGACATAACACTTATTAATATATATGCACCTAACACAGGGGCACCAAAGTACATAAAGCAATTATTAACAGACATAAAGGGAGAAATTAACAGAAACATAATAATAGTAGGGGACTTCAGCACCCCACTTACTTCAATGGACAGATCATCCAGATGAAAAGTCAACAAGGAAATAGTAGATTTAAATGAAATACTTGACCAGATGGACTTAATAGATATACATATGGAGTATTCCATCCGAAAACAGAAGAATATACATTCTTCTCAAGTGCCCATGGAACATTCCCAAAGATAGACCATATGTTAGGTAACAAGGCAAGCCTCAATAAATTTAAGAGGATTGAAAAAATCCCAACCATTTTTTCTGACCATAATGCTATGAAGCTAGAAATCAACCACAAGAACAAAACTGGGAAAATCAGAAATATATGGAGAGTAAACAACATGCTATTGAACAAACATTGGATCATGCTATTGAACAAACATTGAAGAAATCAAATGGGAAATTAAAAATACCTGGAGACAAAAGATAATGAAAATACAACATACCAATTCTTATGGGATGCAGCAAAAGCAGTCATAAGAGGGAAATTCATAGCATTACAGGCCCACCTCAACAAGCAAGAAAAATCTCAAGTAAGTAATCTTAAAATGCACCTAACAGAGCTGGAAAAAGAAGAACAGACAAAGCCCAAAGTCAGCAGAGGGAGGAAAATAATTAAAATCATAGCAGAAACAAATGAAATAGAGACTTTTTTAAAAAACAGTAGAAAGGATTAAGAAACTAACAGCTGGTTCTTTGAGAAAATAAACAAAATTGACAAACCCTTAGCCAGACTCACCAAGAAAAAAAGAGACAAGGCTCAAGCAAATAAAATTACAAATGAAAAAGGAGAAATTATAGCAGATACTGCCTAAATACAAAGGATTATAAGAGAACACTATGAAAAACTATATGTCCACAAATTCGATAACCTAGAAGAAATGGATGAATTCCTAGACTGATACAACATCCCAAAACTGAATCAAGAAGAAATAGAGAAGCTGCATAAACCTATCACAAGTACAGAGATTGAAACAGTAATCAAAAACCTCCCAAAAAACAAAAGTCCTGGAGAAGGTGGCTTCACTGGAGAATTCCACCAAACATTCAAAGGAGATTTAGTACCTATCCTTCTCAAACTATTCCAAAAAAATTGAAGAAGATGGAACACTTCCTAAAACATTCTATGAGGCCAACATCACCCTGATTCCAAAACCAGACAAGGACAACACAAAGAAAGAAAACTATAGGCCAATATCACTGATGAACTTAGATGCAAAAATCCTCAATAAAATATTGGCAAACTGAATACAGCAATACATGAAAAGAATCATACACCATGATCAAGTGGGATTCATTCCAGGGATGCAGGGATGGTTCAACATCCACAAATCAATCAATGTGATACACCATATTAACAACATGAGGAATAAGAATCACATGATCATCTCAATAGATGCAGAGAAAGCATTTGACAAGATCCAATATCCATTTATGATAAAAGCTCTAAATAAAATAGGTATTGAAGTAAAGTACCTCATCGTAATAAAGGCCATGTATGACAAACCCACAGCCATCATATTTAATGGTGAAAACCTAAAAGCCATCCCTCTGAAAACAGGAACAAGATAAGGGTGCCCACTCCCACCACTCTTATTCAATATAGTACTGGAGGTATTGGTCAGAGCAATTAGGCAAGAAAAAGTATAAAAGGAATCCAAATTGGAAAGGAAGAATTCAAACTTTCATTATTTGCAGATGATATGATTTTATATATAGAAAACCCTAAAGAATCCACAAGAAAACTATTAGAAATAATCAACAACTACAGCAATGTTTCAGGGTACAAAATCAATTAAAAAATCAGTTGCATTCCTATATACTAACAACGAACTAGCAGAAAAAGAAATCAAGAATACAATCCCATTTACAATCACAACAAAAAGAATAAAATACCTAGGAATAAACTTAACCAAAGACATGAAAGACCTGTACACTGAAAACTATAAGACATTATTGAAAGAAATGGAAGATATAAAGAAATGGAAAGACATTCCATACTCATGGGTCAGAAGAATAAACATAGTTAAAATGTCCGTACTACCCAGAGCAATCTACAGATTCAACGCAATCCCAATCAAAATCCCAATGACATTCTTCACAGAAATAGAACAAAGAATCTAAAAATTTATTTGGAACAACAAAAGACCCCAACTAGCCAAAGCAATCCTGAGAAAAAAAACAAAGCTGGAGGCATCACAATCCCTCACTTCAAAACATACTACAAAACTATTGTAATCAAAACAGCATGGTACTGGTACAGAAACAAACAAATAGATCAGTGGATCAGAACTGAAAGCCCAGAAATAAAACCACACACCCATGGACCATTAATCTTTGACAAAGGAGCCAAGAACATATAGTGGAGAAAGGAAAGTCTCTTCAATAAATGGTGTTGGGAAAACTGAACAGCCACATGCAAAAGAATGAAAGTAGACTGTTATCTTGTACCATACACAAAAATTAACTCTAAATGGATTAAAGATTTGAATGTAAGAACTGAAACTATAAAAATCCTAGAAGAAAACATAGGCAGTACACTCTTCAACATTGGTCTTAGCCACATCTTTTCAAATATCATGTCTACTTGGGTAAGGGAAACAAAAGAAAAAGTTAACAAATGGGACTACATCAGACTAAAAAGCTTCTTCAAGGCAAAGGAAACCATGGACAAACTGGAAAGACAACCCACCAACTGGGAGAATATATTTTCAAGTCATTTATCAGACAAGGGGTTGATCTCCAAAGTATATAAATAACTCACACAACTCAACAACAACAAAAAAGCAAACAACCAGATAAAAAAATAGGCAGAGGATATGAACAGACATTTTTCCAAGAAAGATATACAGATGGCCAACAGACACAGGAAAAGATGTTCGACATCACTAATCATTAGAGAAATGCAAATGAAAACTACAATGAGCTTTCACCTTACACCTGTGAGAATGGCTATAATTACAAAGACACAAAGCAACAAATGTTGGAGAGGATGTAGAGAAAAGGGAACCCTCATACACTGCTGGTGGGAATGCAAGCTGGTGCAGCCACTATGAAAAACAGTATGGAGATTCCTTGGAAAACTAAAAATAGAACTACCATATGACCCTCTATTGGGTATCTACCCAAACAACTTGAAATCAACAATCCAAAGTAACATATGCACCCCTATATTCACTGCAGGACTATTTGCAACAGCCAAGACATGGAAGCAACCCAAGTGCCCATCCACCGATGATTGGATAAAGAAGTGGTAAATATATACAATGGAATACTACTCAACCATGAAAAAGACAAAATCATCCCACTTGCAACAACGTGGATGAATCTGGAGGGTGTTATGTTAAGCAAAATAAGCCAGACTGAGAAAGACAAACACCACATGATTTCACTCGTATGTGGAATATAAACAAACACATGGACAAAGGAAACAGTTTGGTGGTTGCCAGGGGAAGCGTGGTGGGGATGGGCACAGGGGGTGAAGGGGAGCACTTGTGTGGTGACAGACAAGAAATAATGTACAAGTGAAATTTCACAATGCTGTAAACTATTATGAACTCAATAAAAAATAAAGAAAAGAAAATAAAGGCGTAGAGGTAGACAGCAGAATGAAGGCACGGGGGGGTGGGAGTGAGACGTTTGAGGAGCTGCTGTTCAGTGGGTATAAAGCTAGTTTTACAAGGTGAGTAAATTCTAGAGATTTGCTATACAACGTAGTGCCTATGGTTAATAACAAGGTGTCGTGTTCGCAAAAATTTGTTAAGAGGGTAGAGCTCGTGTTAAGCGTCCTTACACAAAAAAGAGGCGAACACAAGAAAATTTCTGGAGGTGCTGGATATGTTTATTACCTGGATTGTAGTGATGGTAACAACAATGTGTACATATGTCCAAACTCACCAAAATGTATATGTTAATTATGTGCCCCTTTTTTGGTCTTTTTTGAGGAAGACTGGCCCTGAGCTAACATCTGCTGCCAATCCTCCTCTTTTTGCTTAGGAAGAGTGGCCCTGAGCTAACATCCATGCCCATCTTCCTCTACTTTATATGTGGGACGCCTACCACAGCATAGCGTACCAAGCAGTGCCATGTCCACACCCAGGATCCAAACCGGCGAACCCTGGGCCGCCAAAGTGGAACACGCGCACTTAACCACTGTGCCACTGGGCCGGCCCCTATGTGCCAGTTTTGGTATGCCAATTATACCTCAATAAAGCTGGAAAAAATAAAATAAATTGAATGCAATGTGTGATTGTGAATTGCATCTTGAACTGGTAAAATAACTGCTATGATGGACATTAGTTGAACAAAATTTGTATGTGGACTCTAGATTAACCATTAATATTTTGTCAATGTTACATGTCTGAATCTTTATCATTTTCTTGTCTTTATGAAGAAGAATGTCCTTGCTTTTAGGAAATACAACTGAAGTATTTAGGGGCATATATATAACAATAAAATGTATATACAAAGAGAAAATTGATAATGGAAATATGGCAAAAAATGTTAATAATTGGTGAATCTGGATATGTAGGAGTTTTTGCACTATTTTTACAACTTCACTGTAAGTTTTAAATTATATCAAATAAAGTGCTACAGGAGAAAAAAAAGAGCAGGGAAAGGGCAGAGGAGCTCATGACCCTCAGTGGCCCACAGCCCTTCTGCTCCCCGCTCTCAAGCCATCACGACTCGCTTGGCCACGCCCAGCAGCAAAGGCACTAGGGCTGGTGTCTTGGCCTTGGCAGAGGGTCATGTGTCAAATCACAGCTCAAGAATTCTATTGTTAAAGAAAAGAGAATGGATATAATATACCAAGAGTGAGCACATGGCCTCGATTGTCATTCACAGAAACAAAAACATGAGAGTGTCTCAGCTTCCTATATTCTGTAAGTTATACTTTGCTGTCCATGAAATTAAACAGAACTGAGTTGATGTGAATGCAAAAATACACCAACAGCCTTCCATGTGACTTTAGAATCAAGGAGGGACTCTCCACCTCCATGAAGTATCTTCCTGCTCTCATCTCTCCTGGGGTGTCTCTCCTCCTGCCTCCTCCAGCCTCGCAGTCTCTCTCTGGAGCCACACCCCCCCCCCCCCGCCACCTTGGCAGAGCCCCCCAGGGAGCAGCTTCAGGAATGTGTGGCAGAGCGTCAGCACCAGCATCACAAAGGAGAGGTGGGAACGGAACGGCAGATGTGCAGCCAAGAGGAGGAGTCACCAATAACTGGGAAATATGGTCGCAACATCTTGTTAAAGATCCATTTAAAGATTTAACTTCCATTTCACATGTGTGCAAAATATTTCCCAGCTTTCAATAGTTTTGTTTCTTCTCTAAATATGTGTATGAGAAAGAGAGAGAGAGAGAGACTCACTTCCTGGAAGACTAGACCCTTCCCTGGGCGTGGGAAGGCAGGAGACATTACATCACCATTAATGAGGGGGTTTATTTCAGGGCTTTTAGGAGGTATGAGCCAGTGCCCAAAGGGTGGGTGAGTGAGAGTCAGACAAATTAAAAATCATTGGCAGGGCAGACCGAGGTGTGGAGAAACAGTCCTACATTCCAGGTACGTTAATCCGCCCTTTGGTTCTACCTATCTCAAATAAGAAAATACATCATGGGCCACACGTTAGCTAAAACTCTTAGTGATCATGTGTCTTAATTTTTATCCACTGTTTCGTACAGCTAGGACAAGAAAACTTCACAAAGACAAGCACGTTCTATTTCCATGGAAATAACTACATTTTTTCCTAATTCTCTAAAGTTGCTTTTCCTTAGCATTCTTATTGGTGTTTTAAAATTTTTTGGCAGATCACTCCTCAGCCTATAAAATTAATCTCTTACCCTAAGTGGAGCCTTCATTACTTCTCTCTGATCTTTTTCTCCTTCAATAATTCTCCTTTCTTCCCCTCATCCTGTTCCAGATGTCCTTGGCCCTCTGCTTTTCTTTTTTCCCTTCTCCCTCAGAGCTCCAGTTTGGTTCTAAAAATTCAATAAGCATGTCCTTTCAGATTAATGCTAATTCCACATCTCTAGCTCAAATACCATTGCCAAGCTCTTGCTGGAGAGTTCCATTTAGATGTAGAAAGAAGAAAGATACAAACTAACATCCAACCTTGGGCAACCCCAGGAGGAAAGATGCTCAGTGCCTGCAATGTATATGTATTTGGAAGAGTTTCATCTGAGGCTTGTTTCTATCACTGGTAGGTGAGTTTGGGAGGAAGGGAAGATCATATAGCCCTCTCTTAATTGTCAGAGGTTACTGTTATTGACCAGAAGAACTTGACTTGGGCTGAGTGACCAAATTAGCTTACATTATTTCACTGCACTGCCTCACAAGGCTATGACATCTAACTGGGTTGTAACATGCCAAGTGCTAGTGCAATCATACATTTTTCTTTCCCCCTCTCTCTCCAGTCCTGCCAATCTACCTCTCTTCTAGTTTACTTTCTTTCTTTGTCTCAAACCACTTTCTTTCTCTAGCTTCTTCATCTCTGCTAATGGAACCATCTTCTTCCTTACTACCAAAACTTAAAATATTTTTGACTTCTCCTGCTCCTTCTGTTCTTTTTTTTTTACTCATATTAAAACAATCTCAAATATTGAATCAGTAATCAAAAATTTCCCAACCAAGAAAAGCCCAGGACCAAATGGCTTCACGGGTAGATTATACTAAACAATTAAATAAGAATTAACACCAAATTTCCTCAAATGCTTCCCAAAAAATTGAAAAGGAGGGAATACTTCCAAACTCATTTTATAAGGCTAACATTACCCTGGTACCAAAGCCAGACAAAAGACACTAAAAGAAAATAAAACTACCAACTAATATCTCTTATGAATACTCAAACTAAATCCTCAACAAAATACTCGCAGACAAAATTTAACATCATATTATTAGTCAGAGATCTCCAGAGAAATAGAACAAATAGGATGTGTATGTATATATAGAGAGAGACACAGAAAAAGACGTATAAGGAATCAGCTTACATGATTATGGAGGCTAACAAGACCCAGGATCTGCAGCCAGCAAGCTGGGGGCTCAGGAGAGGCAATAATGTAGTTCCAGGCCAAAAGATGGCAGGCTCAAGACCCAGGAAAAGCCAATGTTTCAGTTCTAGTCCAAAGGCAGAAAAAAAAACAATGTCCAAGCTTAAAGGCAATCAGACAGGAGGAATTCTTTTTATTTGAGGAAAAGTCAGCCCTTTATTCTATTCAAGCCTTCAACTGATGGCCCGAGGCTCACCCACACTAGGGAGGTTAAGCTGCTTTGTTCGGTCTACTGATTCAAATGTTAATTTTATTCAGAAACATCCTCACAGACACATTCAGAATCATTTTTGAGCAAATGTCTGGGCATCCCATCTCCCAGTCAAGTTGACACATAAAATTAACCTCATAGCATATTTAAAGGGTTATGCACCATGACCAAGTGAAACTTATTCCTGGAATGCAAGGATGGTTTAATATATGAAAATCAATCAGTGCAATAGACCATATTAACAGAATAAAGAAAAAAAACCACATGATCATCCCAATTGATGTGGAAAAATCATTTGACAAAATTTGACACCCTTGAGAGCAAATAAAAATATGAAAAGATGCTCCACATCATATGTCATCAGGAAAATGCAACTTAAAACAACACTCAGATGCACTACATACCTGTTAAAATGACCAACATCTGAAAGACTGACAATGCCAAATACTCTTAGAAGGTGGAGAAACAGGAACTCTCATTATTGCTGGAGGGAATGCAAATTGATACAGTTACTTTGGAAGGCAGTTCAGTGGTTTCTTACAAAACTAAACATACTTTTTTCACATGATCCAGCAATCTTACTACTTAGTATTTACCCAAAGAAGTTGAAAACTTATGTCTGCATAAAATCTGCACATGAATGTTTAATAGCAGGCTTGTTCATAAATGCCAAAACTTGGGAGCAGCCAAAGAGTCTTTCAGGTGAATGGATAAATAAACCGTGGTACATGCAGACAATGGAATTATTCACTGCAAAAACTAAATGAACTAGCAAGCCATGAAAAGACATGGAGGAAACCTAAATGCACTTTACTAGGTGAAAGAAGTCAATCTGAAAAGCCTACACACTCTCTGATTCCAACTGTATGACATTCTGGAAAAGGGAAAACTATGGAGGCAGTAAACAGATCAGTGGTTGCCAGGGATTAAAGGAAAAAGAAGAGCGAATAGGCAGAGCACAGAGGATTTTTAGGGCAGTGAAATTATTCTGTATAATATTATAATGGTGGATACGTGTCATTATAAATTTGCCTAAACCTGTGGAATGTACAATGCCAAAAATAAGCCCTGATGTAAACTGTGGATTCTAGGTGATAATTATGTGTCAGTGTAGATTCATCAATTGTAAGAAGTGTACTCTTGTAATGGGGGATGTTAACAGGGTGTGAGGCTATGCACACGTGGACACAGTCAGTATATGGGAAATCTCTGTACCTTCTGCTCAATTTTGCTGTGAAACTAAAACTTCTCTAAAAGACAAACTCTACTTTTTAAAAATTCAACACCTTGTTATGATAAAAAAAAAAACTTACTCAACAAAACAGAGATAGAAGGACACTGCCTCAACATAATAAAGGCCATATATGAAAAACCCACAGCTAACGTCATACTCAAGGGTGAAAGACTTAAACCTTTCCTCTAAGATCAAGAACAAGACAAGGATGCCCATTTTTCCAACTTCTAGTCAACATAGTACTGGAAATCCTAGCCAGAGCAATTATGCATAAACAAGACATAAAAGTCATCCAGATAATACAGGAAGGAGTAAAATCTTCCTGTTTGCAGATGACATGATCTTATATGCCGAATACCCTAGAGATTACACACACACACACACACACACACACAACTGTTCAAACTAATAAATTCAGCCAAGTTGCAGGAAACAAAACCAACATTCAAAAATAATTACGTTTCTGTACACTAACAATGCACAATCTGAAAAGGAAATTAAGAAAACAATTCTATTTACAATAACATCAAAAATAATAAAATACTTAGGAATACTTAACCTAGAAGGTGAAAGAATCGTACACTGAAAACTACAACACATTGATAAAAGAAATTAAAGCAGACAGAAATACATAGAAAGACATCCCACATTCACGGAATGAAAGACTTAATATTGTTGAGATGTCAGCACTGTGCCAAACAATCTACAGATTCAACACAACTCCTATCAAAACCCCAACGACTGTTTTTCAGAAATACAAAAATCTGTCTCAAAATTCATGTACTCTCAAGGGACCCTGAATAACCAAAACAATCTCGAAATGGAAGAACAAAGCTGGAGTTCTCACACTTCCTGATTTAAAAACTGACTACAAACCTACAGTGATCAAAACAGTGTGGTCCTGGCATAAAGACAGACATATAGACCAATGGAATAGAACAGAGAGCCCAGAAATAAACTTTTGTGTATATGGCCAAATGATTTTTGACAAGTGTGCCAAGACGCTTCAATGTGGATAGGACAGTCTTTTCAACAAATGGTGTTGGGAAAACTGGATACCCACATGCAAAAGAATGAAGTTGGACCCTTCCTCAACACCATATACAAAAATTATCTCAAAATGGATATAAGACCTAAACACAAGAGCTAAAACTATAAAACTCTCAGAAGAAAATATAGGAGAATTTTTGACATTGGATTTAGTGATGATTTCTTGGACACAATAACAACACATTGGCAATGAAAGAAAAAAATAGATAAATTGGACACTTTTGTGCATCAAAGGTCACTATCAACAAAGTGAAAAGACAATCCATGGAATGAAAGAAAATATTTTCAAATCATACATCTAAGGGAGGTTAATACTCAGAATATACAAAAAACTTCTACAACTCAACAATAAAAAAACAAACAACCCGATTAAAAATTAGCAAAAGTCTTGAATAAATATTCCTTCAAAGACAATATGCAAATGGTCAGTAATCACATGAAAAGATGCTCAACATCACCATTCATTAGGGAAATGCAAGTCAAAACCACAATGAGAAACCACTCCACATCCATTAAGATGGCTATGATTTAAAAAATTAAAAGAAAAAATGAGAAAATAATAGATATTGGTGAGGATGTGGAGAAATGGAAATCTTTTTCACTGCTGATGGGAATGTAAAATGGTGGCACCACTATGGAAAACAGTATGGTGGTTCCTCAAAAAATTAAAAGTTGAATTGTCATAGCATCCAGCAGTTCCTTTTCTGGGTACAGACCCAAAACAACTGAAGTAGAGACTCAGAGAAATATTTGTACACCCATGTCCACAGCAGCATTATTCACAGTAACAAAAAGATGGAATGCTGGGAGCCGTGGCTACATCATTTGATCGGCTGTTTGACAGGGTCCAGCCGATTAACGCCGAGGGGTGCAGGGTCGCCCCTTGGTGAAGAATAACCGGCCAGCCCCTCACATAGTTCTGAAACCTGTGCTGCTTCTAATTGCCCTTTATTCCTTTTCCTTTCTTAACCTCCAGTTTTCACTCCTTTGGGTGGCTGCTTGGGAGGCAGTACCTCCTGGGAAAATTAGATATAGTAAGAGAATGTGACCACCTGCAGGTAACTTTCAAGATATTTTTCAGTTAATTATTGGAGGAGCACACAGTCCCATTTGAGACAATCAGAAAGGAATCCTGCCCAGATAAGATGTCGAATTAGGTTTATGGCCTCTGTCTGGTTAATGTTTCCTTCTCCCTCCAGTTCTTTGTCTAAATATATATGCATCGTCCTTCTAAGTTTGTGGGTTAATTGGATGATCAAGAAGTATCTATATATTATTCTTGACCTTCTGCTTTCTGTTAAAATGTTATAGAGGTTTTCTCCTAAAAGCAATAAATAATAAATAATTGATGAGTAGAAAGGCCAAGGGGTGCAAGGATGCCCCTCGGTGAAGAATGGCCAGCCGACACCCCTGATATTTTCTGAATTATATGCATGCTTTCTAGCAAGGTTATGTCTATACTTATTTCTGTTTTTTATTCTTGAAGATATACAGTTTAGCTTAGCTTTTCAGCCCTTTAATTTACTAACAAAGTGATACTTTCTCCAGCAGTGTGCTTAAGGGACTGTTAGCTCTACAATCTAAAAGACAAAGGAATGCTTTCACCCCCTAAAGGGCGCGAAAATGTAAAGATGTTTAACTGCCCGCTGAGAATGCAGATAGCCCTGGGGATAAGACACCCTGGAGTCGCCTTTTGTTCCCATTAACCATCTACACTAATGGAGTAAATGATTGAGGGAGGCAGGGATGGCTCCACCAGGATGTAACCAGACAGACTGCTGTCCTGCCCGGAGGCCTGGACCTTCTCTCTTTGATTTAACTTTACCATGAATTACAACAGATGCCTAGGTACCTATCTCCTTTAGCTTAGAGACAACAAACACTAGTTAATTGTGGAGAAGACTACCATTAACTTTATGCTCTATAGAATGCTAATAAATATTCTTGTGCTCGTTTTTTACTTCCTTATCTCTCTGAGAATATTTGTAGAACTATTTCTGTACTAATCCTGAAAAATATATAAACGACACTTGTGCACAGTAAAGTCGGACTTGCTAACACCAACCCAAGTCTCACGTCCCCTTTATTTCCCCCTCAGTCATCGCGCCGACGCCGTCCATCCCTCAGGAACCTGGACTCTGCCGGGGTGGGACCCCGGCAATGGAAGCAACCCAAGCATGCCTTGACAGTGAACGGATAAACAAAATGTGATCTACACACACAATGGAATACTATTCAGCCTTTAAAAAGGAAGGAAATTCTGACACATGCTACAACATGGATGAAACTTGAGAACATTATGCTAAGTGAAATAAGCCAGTCACAAGAAGACAAATACTGTATGATTCCACTTGTTTTAGGTACCTGGAGTAATCAAATTCATAGAGACAGAAAGTAGAATAGTGGTTGCCAGGGGTTGGGGGGAGGGAGGAATGGGGAATTAGCATTTAATGGCTACAGATGGGGAAGATGAAAAAGTTCTGGAGATGAATGGTATTGAATGGCCCTGAACTGTATACTTAAAAATGTACAGTACGTTGATCTAATGGTACAATGGCAAATTTTGTTACGTATATTTTACCACTATAAAAAAAGAAAAAATTCGGACAGCTAATCTTCGACAAAGGAGCAGAGGGCCTACAATGGAGAAAAGAAAGTCTCTTCAACAAATGGTGCTGGGAAAACTGGACAGCCACATGCAAAAGATTGAAAATTGACCAGTCTTTTTCACCACACACCAAAATAAACTCAAAATGGATCAAAGACCTAAAGATTAGGCCTGAGACAATAAGTCTTTTGGAAGAGAATATAGGCAGTACACTCTTTGACATCAGTTTCAAAAGAATCTTTTCGGACACTGTATCTCCTCAGTTGAGGGAAACAATAGAAAGAATAAACAAATGGGACTTCATCAGACTAAAGAGCTTCTTCAAGGCAAGGGAAAACAGGATTGAAACAAAAAAACAGCTCACTAATTGGGAAAAAATATTTACAAGCCACTTATCCGACAAAGGGTTAATCTCCATAATATACAAAGAACTCACACGGCTTAACAACAAAAAAACAAACAACCCGATCAAAAAATGGGCAGAGGACATGAACAGACATTTCTCAAAAGAAGAAATGAATATGGCCAATAGACACATGAAAAGATGTTCATCATCGCTAATCATCAGGGAAATGCAAATCAAAACTACACTAAGATATCACCTTACACCCGTTAGATTGGCAAAAACATCCAAAACCAAGAGTGACAAATGTTGGAGAGGTTGTGGAGAAAAAGGAACCCTCATACACTGTTGGTGGGAATGCAAACTGGTACAGCCACTATGGAAAACAGTATGGAGATTTCTCAAAAAGTTAAAAATAGAAATACCCTATGACCCAGCAATCCCATTACTGGGTATCTATCCTAAGAACTTGATATCAGATATCTCAAGAGTCCGTTGCACCCCTATGTTCATCGCAGCATTATTTACAATAGCCAAGACGTGGAACCAGCCTACATGCCCAGAAACTGATGATTGGATAAAGAAGATGTGGTATATATACACAATGGAATACTACTCAGCTATAAAAAAAGACAAAATTGGCCCATTCACAACAACGTGGATGGACCTCGAGGGTACTATGTTAAGCGAAATAAGCCAGTCAGAGAAAGACGAACTCTATATGACTCCACTCATAGGTGGAAATTAGTATATTGAAAAGGAGATCTGATCGGTGGTTACCAGGGAAAAGGGGGGGTGGGGGGAGGGCACAAAGGGGGAAGTGGTGTACCCACAACATGACTAACAAAAATGTACAACTGAAATCTCACAAGGTTGTAATCTATCATAACATTAATAAAAAAAAAGAAAAAAGAAAAAATTCTCAAATTCAGCCAAATTTCCTTTCTTCTTCAGTGTTTCTTGTGTCTGTCATATCCTTTTCAATGGCTGTAGACACTGAAGTCTCACCTTATGTCAGAAACAATTTCCTAAAAGGGCAAGATCATTACCCATCACTGAGGTTGAGACGGGCAGAGCAGAGTTTGGACAGTGGATTTCTGAGAATGGTTCTCACCTCTCACAACAGGTCCTGCTCTCTTCCTGCCAGGTGTTGCCAGGCCAAGATCCAAAGGGGTCACAGTGAAAGGCAGGACCAGTGCTGTCCTCTTCCCATTGGAGCTCCTTTCAGTTCTCAAAAGCAGCCACGACTTGGGAGAGGCAGGGCACAGGCGGGACACTCCTTATGGATGGTGTGTTTACAGTAAGTGATGCGCTGTGAGCTGTGGACAGCCCTGGAAGACCCTTCAGGGTCTCCTCCCGCTGGTGTGTTATCCTGTCTGTGCTAGGCATGCATTCGTTGAATCAAAGGATCACAGGACAGGCAAACGCAGAGGACCCTTAAGACCTTCTGCTCAGTGGTTTCCAAAGGCTGGCCTGCAGATGGTACCCTGCCAGCTACATCAGAATCGCTGGGAGGGTTTGTTAAAAGTCCAGGTTCCCAGGCCCCACTGCCAGAGCTTCTGAGTCTTTCAGATAAGGCCTCAGAATCTATGTAGGTCTTCAAACTCCCCAGGTGTTTCTGATGAGCAGTCAGATTTGAGAATTGCTGACAACGCCAGGGAAAGATGAGCAGAGTCCACTGAAAGTAACTTGCAATTTGAAGGAGGATTGAAGCTTGAGTCCCGTGGGGCTCAATGGTCTCTCTGTAGCATAAGGAGGGGATTGGACCAGACAGTCCCTGATTGTCCCTTACAGGACCCAAGCAGACCTTGCGATTGGTCCCACTTCCAGGACTCTAGTACCTGTCTAAGGAGACAGTAAAAGGCTCTGGGGCTGGAGCATACCTGGCCTGGGGCTGAATTCAGTGCTCTGAGCTTTCATTAAGGAGTCCTTTGGTCACTTGGGTTTTTTTTTTTTTCTTAAAGATTGGCACCTGAGCTAACAATTGTTCCCAATCTCTTTTCTTCTTCTTCTTCTTTTTCTCCCCAAGTCCCCCCAGTACATACTTGTATATTTCATTTGTGGCATGTGGGATGCCATCTCAGTGTGGCCTGACAAGCAGTGCCAGGATCCAACCAGTGAACCCCGGGCCGCTGAAGCGGAGCGTGTGGACTCAACCACTCGGCCATGGGGCCGGCCCCGGTCACTTGGGGTTTTTTGTTTGATTGGATGGGTGTTTTTAGTGCCAGAGTAAGTAAACATTTCTGTGAACTCAGTTTTTCCAAAGCAATCTTACAATCTCACGAGACATGGTAATGCACAATCTCTAAGAAAGAACATCCAGAAACAGAGAAAGGAGCACAGAGATGGGGCTTAGACTGAGGAGCCTGAAGTCAGATTACAGCCTCAGAATCTGACCATGAAGACTCAGGCCTTATGCTCTGGAAACATGTGGTAGTGAATAAAGCACTCCCGATTTATCTTACATGATTTAATGTGGAAAATCTGAAGATAAGTGTCACGAATTATTCCTCGAATAACTCACTGGGTTTTCCAAGAGCTGTCCTTTCCTTCCATCCTACTCCTCGCCTGGAAGAGGGCCTCCTTCACCTCTCCCAAGCCTCCTGCCCCTGGCCCCCAACCCACATCACTCTGTTGGGTCTAACAGCTTCTCTTTGCATTCAGGGGGAGACAAAAAAGCTTAGAACCATTGTTTTATTTTTGTCAAAGTAGCATCTAAACATCATAGAAAGTGCAGATGAGCTTAAGATGAAAAGCAACAGTCTTCGTCAGCTCCAAGCTGCTGTCCAAGTCCCCAAGAGCAGATTGCCACATTCCAATTCTTCTAGTGTCTTCCCTGATGACTTGTCTGGTCAGAGGCTTACACCACTATACCTTTATTTGCCAATGTTAGACAATACTTGTCTGATCTCTGATATGTGTCAATGCAAATAATCCATAACCAATCTATAAATCAAAATTGGGGTGAGTTTATTATGAACCAGATATGAGGACTAGCCCAGGGCCTTCCTTCCCCAAGGAAGGAAGGGCACCAAAGAAGTGGGTTATATACCATTCCGAGTGCTATATACCATCAAAAAGCGTGTATCCTATGTGATTGCAATGTCTCTTTTACTGTAGTCACGAGATTGCCCTGTTGGCACAGTTATTGATGGACTGCAGGTAGCAGGTCTGCTGTCTCAGTGGACACGGCAGGGTGGCAGGTCTGTTTTCTCGAGCTGGGTGGTCACAGGGTGGGTGCAGCAATCAGTTCCTAGTCTAGGGAGAGATGCTTAGCCTTAAGGAAGTGCCAGTGTGGGGGAAACTGCATCTTTACCTTAAGGGCATTTGTTCTTGTCTGTGGGACATAGCAAATGCTTGAAGCAGATGTACAATGCATGCTCAATGGCCACGACACGCCCTTTTGGAAAAACAAGGTCAGGCCGAATTAGTTTTACACCAAACAGCTTCCTCATATATTCCAATATATCCTATTGCTTGCCGTTTATTTACCACGTGAAAGGTGGCAATTGACCCACAAAGACATAATCCCACCTCCAATGTTTGATATTCATCTCTCAATACTGCTATAGGTTATCTTTTAACTTGAACCAGTGTATATGGGAATTGGAGAAATAGGTTCCAAATCTAATTCTTTAGCCTGAATTCACATGGATTGTGGTAAGCCTTAAGAAAAACGTTATTTTAGTCAAGAACAGCTGATGTGCCTGGAAAAGTAAAGAAGGTGGGAAATGGGCTGAATCAGTTTTTTGTCCCCTAAAAGGGAGTGTTATCTCCTCAATGAGTTTCTTGTTTGATATTTCCAAAATAAATGCCAGTGTTGGACATTTGTGGCTGATCTCCAAATAGCACTAACTGAGGAAGTGGAAATTTGGCTGAGTCAACAGCGGTTTGCTGCAGGAGACCCAAAAAGAACTCTGAATGGAATCATTTCAAGGAAAAAACAGCCACTGTCCTTGCCTGGATAACTGGTAAGGAAGACAAAAAGGACACGTTTGTCAAATTGGCCAAGTGTAAAGGGGCATTTTGAAAATAGCAACAAAGGTTGCCCAAAACTGTCAAAATGAAAAGTATTGAAAACACCATGCACAGTGTGAGCCAAGTGTCTAAGGCAGGACAACCCCAAACAGCCTGTACAGAAGGGGATCCCATGACAAAGGGCCAGTGTGAACTCGACTGGGATGATTGGCATGGAAGGTCTCGAGGGCCTCAGCAAACAATTGGATCTATTACTTACGCCTTATTTTATCATGCAATAAAACTTGCTCCCAACGGAGAACAAGAAGAAGCCAGGACAGTTTTAACTTTAGTGTGGGGGCAGCGGACACTGGTATTATATGAGCCAGCAGTTGAGTGGTTCCATGAGAGACCACGAGCATCGCTGCACACATTCCTTCATGTAAACTCGACACAGACCATGTCGTAGAAGAGAGGAAGACGGTGCGGGAAGGCTGAGCACGGTGCTGGGGTTTCACAGCCACAGGGTCAGGATGCAAGGACTTGAACCCAAGCTTCTCAACACTTTGAATTTGAAGCTCAGGAGAGTGAGTTTGGTTGTCAGCACTTCTCAAAGAGAAAAACCATCATATTTGATTCTCCAGAATGAGTTTTCTTGAGCTCTGATCCCAGCATGAATCAGACCAAAAGTCTAAACTCAGTGCCAAACAACAAAGTCCAATCCTGTGCCTGTGTCCCCCCTCCCAAGGAACCTGGGAAATGGTGATGGAGCCTTGGGGACCTGCTCCTCTGCCCGCCCCCCCCAGATGCCCCTGTCCCACAGCTCAGAATAAGCAGTGCCTGCCTTCGCTCACTTGCCACCTGCTGGTGATGAGGATTGTTAGAACCAAACTTGGCTCCCAAAGGATGCTTTTCCAATAATCAAGGGGAAGCAGAAGAACCACAAATGTCATTTGTTGAGGGCCTGGTTCTGCTGGGCATTCTGTTAGTGCCTCCTACACATTATCTCATTCATATGACAGCCCCTTGAGGGAGATAACAAATAATTCTAATCCTATGGCTGTGGAAGCAGAAGCTCACATAAAACGAAAATGAGCCCCGGGTACCGTGAGCAGTAATAAGTGTAAATGAGACATCAACTCAGATGTGTCCAACTCCAAGGACCTCCTCAACCCCTTCCTCCTTCCGTGGTTCCTATAAACTACAGCGTATGGGCCATACTAATCAGCTAAAAACTCAAACCTCTGTCAATGGATACGATGACGGTACATTTCCTTCACAGTCAATCAATTCTTATCCCCAGGCCTGCACCCCTCTTGTCCTCTCCATGATAGACATGCCCAGTTCTTACTCTTACTCTTCTGGGCAAGGGCTTACCTGCATCCAAAAGATAATTCCAATTTCCCAGGAAGACAAGCCCCTTGAAAAATAGAACCAAAAATGTTGAAAAAAGGATGAAAGAACAAACTTCATGCTTCCAAATGATGAAGGAATGGGGTGAAGTCTGCAGGGTTGGGTGCTTGAGATACTAACAGCAGCATCCATAGTAATGGCTAATCCAAGAAGGGCTTCCTACGCCTGGAGTCAAACCCACACCACTTTCCCCAAAGCCAGGATCTGAGTGCAGAGCACAGACAGCCACAGGCCCAGTGACTCAAGGGTGTGACCAGGAGTTAGGGGATGGCAGAGAGTGGCTCCATGTAGCAAGCAGGGTGCAGGACACACTTCCAGGCCTGGAATGAGTCCCGGAACTTTACTTGCTTCTTTGGCCAATGTCAAATGATCACCTTCTTGTCTCAAGCTCATGCCTCCTTCACCCAGCCAGCGCAATAGGAGAGAGACTCAAAAGCAGCCAACATGTCTGGGGAAACAGGCATAGGAGAGACACGCTGTTGGAATCAGATAGGAAAGAATAAATTACTCCATAAACAGTACTGGAAAAGCCAACTGTGCATCTGGAGGGGAGAGGGTCAAGCCTTAAATCGCTACCTCACACCACACACACTCCAACTCCAGCGGGATCACACACCTACATGTGACAAGCAAAGAACATGGCGTGATTAGAAGAAAATGTAGGATAATACAGGAAAGAATTTTTAAAGTAGAACAAAAAATTCACAAACCTTTAACAAAAATATTGATACACTGAAGCATCTTCAATTTAATCTGAATGATAAAAGAAACCATTAGCACAGGGATCCCTTATAAAGCGGAAGGAGAGGCTATCTCATATCCCAGCAATGGTTCTTCTGGGGCCCACCCTGGAGAAACTCTCACACACGTGCACGTGGAGACCAGGATGAGGTGCCTACTGAAGCCCGGGTTTTAACAGGAAAAGAGTAGATTAACCCAGGGCACTCAGTAGGGAACGACTTTATTAACAATAGTCTGTTGGGACAAGGTCCTAACAAATAAAGCAAAGCAGTGACAGTAGAGGAGACAGATCAACAAGTGCCAACATGGGCGACACTCACAGAGACGATGTGAGTAAGGAGTTGCAAGAAATACAGTGTGATATTATTCATGCAAAATGCTAAAAGCATGTAGCTTAATACAACCTACCATTTTGGCTGACTTTTTCTCTATGAGGCTTAAGTGAGTTGAAGGGTGCGGAGAGCTGAGGACAGCAGCTAGTATAGGCTCCAGACTGAGCCATATGATATGACATGATATATTATATTATATTAGCTATTGTCAAGGTCATGAGAGAAATAAATATCTTGCTTGTTAAGCCAAGGTTATTTGGAGTTTCTGTTATACTGAAGCAAACCTACATTGTACCTACTAAAATGATGTTGTAACATTTTGTACTTTTTTAATTTATTCAGAATATTCTAATGTCTGAAAAAAAAGAACCCTAAAATACACAAGAAGTAAAAGTAATGGGCAATATTAGAGAGGAGAGAATTCAGTCCCGGGCGCACACAGGCACTCAGTGAAGGCTTGTGAAAGGAGAGAGGGGAGGCGGGCGTGTGTCAGGCAGAAGTGAGAGTTGTGGGCCTTGTGGGAGGGAGGGAAAGACATTTCAATAGAGAAGGCGTCTGCAACAACAGACACGTTTAGAACAGAATTGATTGTCTTTCACTCTTGTTTCAATACTCAAATCCAGTTTGCCCATTTATAACCCAAAGTTCCATGAAAGCCTTTGTTTTCATGTAAACAACGAAAGAGATGGAAAAGCCAGGTCTGGTCATGTGGAAGGAAAAGAAGAGTTTCCACGAGTGAGTCATGAGGGGCGTGTGCGCAGTGCTCCCTCCCTCTGCAGCCCCCGCTCCCACAGGCTGCTCTGGGTCAGGCGGGCAGGCCAGCGCCAAAGCTCCTAAGTGGGCTCAGAGAGACCCTCATCCCCCTCCAGCAGGCTGGACCAGTGAGAGGAGAGACTGCCCCGTCACTGCAGCTGTGCACATGTGGCAAGAGGCTCCCGATTGAGGCCTTACATATTTTGTGGGAATGTTTACATTTTTGTCTTTCCTTTTGCCATTCTTATTTATATATATATATATATTTTTTTTTAATTCCTTGCTGACTAGGATTTTTATTTTATTTATTTATTTCTTTTAGGTTGGCCCTAAGCTAACATCTGCTGCCAATCTTCCTCCTTTTTGTTTTCTCCCCAGAGCCCCTGTACGCAGCTGTCTAACCCAGCTGTAGGTCATTCTAGTTCTGCAGTGTGGGACGCCACCACAGCATGGCTTCATGAGTGGTGCGTAGGTCCACACCTTGGGATCCAAACCGGAGAACCAGCAAACCCTGGCCGCCGGAACGGAGCACGTCAACTTAACCTCTGGGCCATGGGGCTGGCCTGCTTTGGCCATTTTTAGATTCTGTTGTTGCCCTTCTCTTTCAGTTTAAATTTGCTGGAAATCTAAATGGGATTCTGTAAGTGATCAGAACTCAAAGTCACTTGAAGACTGAGCTGAGAAGAGCCCTCCACACAGAAGAGCTGAGGGGAAGGGGACGGAGGGCACTGGGGAGGTGCTCTGCCACACTGCAGTGTCCAGGCCCCTGGCACACTGTTTCCTCGGACCAGACTGTGATCGTTCTGTTCCGTCCCAAGCCCTGGGGCTCACCCTGCCCCTGTTTCCTTCTTTTGAACATGTGCACTCTTGGCACTTTCTTGTTTTCCAGCATATGGGAAACCTGGGGAATCGCAGGTTATTTGGGCAGGGCCCCCTGAGGGAGTGTCAAGCGGGAGGTGCAGGGCCCTTAGGAAGTTGTCCGGAAGCCAAGCGGATGATCCCAGGCAAGATGATGCAGGACAGTTGGAAGGTATGGCTAAGTCAGCCTGGGCAACAGGCGTAGGACACACACGCTGGGGAATCAGATAGGACAGAATAAATTGCTCCATAAACAGTGCTGGAAAAGCCAGCTGTGTGTCTGGAGGGGGGGCGGGGGGGTCACGGGAAGGAAGAAGGAAGGTGTTGAGCGTGAGGTCAGAGGACGGAGTGCTGGAGGAGGAGCACATGGGTCCTGGAGGGAGTCGATGGCTTCTGCTTACTAGCTGTCCACCTCAGCTCCACAGAGAAGGGCTGCTGGTTTGGTTCAGGCCACAGCTGACATTCTCTGATTGTTGAAAGGAATGCTTCTGGAAACACAGGGCTTTGGCCCTAGAGAATCAGGCCCATTTCAGTGAGCAGTCAGTGGCATCTTTCTATGCAACCCATATGGGGGGCTCTGTGGCAGTAACACAAAAGTGGGCATGACAGAAGTCCTGCCTCCCCCGGGGACAGATAGGTCAACAAGTGCCCAAGACTCAGCTTAGCGAGACAGAGCTCTGCCACGAGGAGTCAGGACAGCTTTACAAAAGAGGTAACATTCTTCCTGGGCATTGAAAGGTGAATAGGAGATGCCTGGAGAAAGGGCACCCCAGATCCCAGATGGAGGGTTGGCCAGGCAGAGGGATATGGCAGGGGACTGCAGGTTCCCAGCTGGGCACTCCACACCTTCTGCATTTAGCTGGGTCTACGCAATGTCTGTGCCCATGTCTTTGGGGCTCTGACAGGCTGGGGCCCACATTCACTCTCCTTTCTTTGGCTCTTGTCTTGATATGCCAGTAGCCCTCAGTCTGGGAAGGGCGACCACCTCAGACTACTAAGGACGTGGCAACAGTATAGACACACCTGTAAGGGCCAGCTGTGTCCATGCACCCGCGGTCCCAGGTCTGGGTGTGGCCATCCCGTTTTCTCCTTGGCTGCACAGTGAGGACAGATATGGTGCACAGGGCTCTGAATGGTCCCTCACATAAGAGCAAGTGTGGACACTCCCTTAGAGTGCATGCGAGCACTTGCCCTCAGGACGGGAGGCCTGGCATTCGCAGGACAGACCCATGTTTTCCAGGCCCCTCCGATGGCAAAGTCCGAGTGTCGTCTGTGGGCATTTCCCGGACTCTGTCAGGACACCCACAATCTATCCAGGTGTGTCAGGATTCTACTTCACACAGGTCTCCACAGCCTGTTCCCCACAGAAACCCATGAAGACATTCCGTGATTGGGTCCCCCAATCCCACCCCCAGACGTGTGCAGTCATTCTCAGGTTAGGAAACCATCTTACTTCAGCTTTAGCTGCAGTTTTAGTGAAGTTAAAGCCGTCTGAGAAAAGACACAACTTCTTTTTTTTGTTTTTTGGTTAAACCACTTGTAGTCAGTCAAGTACGCTGGACACACAAAAGTTACAACATCCAATGTCTACAACTTAAAGAGTTTGGAGATTAGTATACACCATCACCACAATCAAAACCATAACCTTATCACCACCTCCAAAAGGGTCCTCCTCCGTCCTTTGATTTTTTTAATTTAATTTTTTTCCATTTGTAGTAAAAGCACATAATAGCTACACAATACAGTATTGTTAGCTAGAGGTCCTATGTTGTAAGGTAGATCTCCAGAAATTATTCATCTTGCATAACTGAAATGTGGAAACTTTTCACCAACATCGCCCCATTTCCCCTCCTCCCGGTCCTGGTAACCACCATTCTGCTTTCTGTTTCTGAGAGTTTGACTATTTTGGATTCCTCATAAAAGTGGAATCATGCAATCTTTTGTCCTTATTTCATTTACCATCACGTCCTCCAGGCCCATCCACATGGATGCAGATTGCCTTCTTTTTAAGGTTGATTAATATTGCATAAGACACAACCACTTTGGGTGGAGTTTGTTGCACACCTGGCTGCTTCACACATGTGAAAACATCAAGTTGCTTATTCACTGCAAATAACACATCTCAGCCTGACATTGTCCTGCCAGGCGTGAGTTGTTGTCTAGTGGGAGACGATGGAACAGTGACCATGGAACCTGAATGAAAAGAAAAATCACAAAGACGCATGAGGGATAAGACGCAGCATGCTTCTTGTCAGAAAGAAGAACTGGATCTCTGGGGAAGGTGCTAGCAGGCGCACACAGCAGGGCCTCTGGACAGTGGGCAACCCTGGGAGTAGAGACCTGGGATGGGACAGATTGCTCTGCTCTTGGCAGTGGATAATCTGTGTGGCTCTGAGTGAGTCTATGCAGGAGGGACAGGCTGGCGGGGTTGGAGCAGCCTTCTCTCCTTCCATATGCACCATCTAGTCACTGATGTCTAGGTTCTAGAAACCTTCCTTTTTCTTTGTCACTAGGCATGGTGTTCTAACCTTTTCCTGATCCAGTGTGGCCCCCAGAAACCATTCTCATACCCCCACTCCATGCCCTTACAATTGAGTGACTTCTCCCTGTGATTCGGCTGCATCCACCCTCAAGGACTCACTCTGGACTGTGCTACCAAAGTGTGGTCCACAGACCAGACATATCACCATCCCCTGGTTGCTGGTTAAAAGGCAAACTCTGCAGCCCTGCCCAGACCCACTGGGTGAGCATCCTGGGGGAGGGAAAGGCCCAGGCACGTGGGTATCTACTGGCCCTCGGGGGATTCTGGGCCCCTCTGAAGTTCACGAGCAGCTGCAGACAAAGACTGAAGGCCTAAGGCATGGGCACAGAGCTGAAGTCTTGCTGGGAAAGAGTGTATTATTTGGTCCTTCCAGACCTCCACTTGCTGCTTCCGCTGAAGGCTGTGAAGGTCTCTTTTCTAGAAACAGACTGGCGCCCTGGAAATCCTGTCTGCTGAGCTGTGATGACTGTGGCCACGAGAGGGCACCAATAGTCACCTAATGGACACAGCTCGGCCATCCCTGGAACTCATTGGTTCCTCTCTTTCTTCTCTTTCACTCCACTCCCCCTCCTCTAAAGACAAAGTCCTGCAGGAGGGAAACTGGAGCCCAGTGTGTGACAATGGCCTCCTCCTGTGAACACAGCCGGGCCCGCCAGGCTGAGCACATGGCCGCGCATCCAGGAGCTGAGAGGTTGTGCAAAGGAAGATGCAGTGGGCTCAGCTGGAAGCTCCTGGGTCAGAGACCCTCCAACTCCCCACGCCCAGCATCAGCCCCCGGAGCCAGTGGGCCTTCTCTGTTCCAGAACTCGAGGGAGGCTGGGGAGCAAAGGGGGACAAGGAAACATCCAGAACTGTCCAGGCCTCAGGCCTCTTCTGCTCCTTTCTTAGGAAGAATATGCATTATGTCTGGGCAGGTTGTCCTCTACCACCCACAAAGCCGGTTCCGGGCAGCTCATCCTTTCTGGCTCTGTCCCTCTTCACTGGCCCTCACCCTGCTGGTGTGTCTGGGGACCACCTTCCACTTATACCTCCTGCACTGTTGTCCTCATTTCAGCATCCAACTCTGGGGCATCCAGATAAAGTCTCCTCTCGCCATTGAGGTGCTGAGGGAGCACTTGTGACTGTGATTCAGCTACAGGGGACCCCTCACATCACTGGTCCTTCCAAACCTGTCCTGCTTGGGGCTTGTCCCTCTCTCCCGGACAGGAGATGATTTTAACAGCTTTGGATGGAGGACGTACGGTCACGTGCGGGAAGGACAGGGCGTAATAGCACAGAGGAGGCCCAGAGGGAGGCGCTTGTCCCGGAGCAGATAAGTGGACCAGTCCCAGGGAGGCTCTGGTGGGAGCTTGAGCTGGGAAGAGCGAAGCCCATGGGGGCCTGTGCGCCTGCAGCCGGGCCTCGCCGACAGCGGAGCTGGGCTCTGCCCTGCACCATGCTCCTGATTCTCTTAGGTTCTCAGCTCCTGGTGACTCGTGGCTGGAGTTCCCAAGAGAAAAGTGTCAGTGATGACCAAAGAGTCATGGAAAGTTACCTCCCAGCTACCGCAGAGTATGCCTTACACGTGTTCAACCTGAAGAGCAAGGACGTGAATGCCTACAGGCTGGTGCGCATCCGGAAGTCCTGGAGGGAGCAGGTAGGTGACCACTTCTCGCTGCCCTGTTTCCCTGCATGTGCTTACGTGAGGGTTAGGGGTGGAGGTCCTATCAAGGGGTCTTGTTCACTATCTGAAGTTCATAACACACAGGGAAAATACAACCTGGTCAGTTACTTCAGTTTTTATAAAAGCAGTAAATTGGAAATGTAAAAAACCTTAGTGACTGTCTGCTCCCGTGCATGATGCATTTTGAGGCTTATGACATTGTTTAACTGAGGAACGACTTCCAAACATGGACTGTGAGAGCATGAAGATATCCAGCAAGAAAAAATGCAGACAGGAAATGTCGGAGGAGATAGAATGAGAAGGACATAAAAAGAGATAACTAGAAAAACAGAGAGAGAGAGAGAGAGAGAGAGAGAAAGGGAGACAGAGGGAGAGCGGGTTGAGGGTCAGGAGCACAGGACTCTCCCTCATCCTGAGGTCCCGCTGTGAGGGAAGGGCCTCTTCTCTGACCTCCATGTGCTCTGGGCTCCATCCCATGGTCTCCACCTGGGGGAATGGATGGAATTTCACACTCTGCCCCAGACCATAGTTCTTAATCCTAAAATGTTCTCCTTGCAACGGAATCTCGACAGATGCAACCAGGAATGCCATTTTCATCTGGGCTGCAGATATGAATGATGAAAACACTTTCATAAAGGAGTGCTTCCAGTTGTGTGAGTTTGTGTGTGTGATTGTGAATGTGTGCGTGTTGGGGACAGTCCCTCTGGACCTCTGGACCGAGAACCTGAAAGAAGGGCAAGGCGTCTCCAACCTGCACCGAGTCACACCTCTGTGCGCACTGGTGGGCAGCGTCTCGGCCAGGTCAGCTGCCCCGAGCTCTCTCAGGCTGGACCTCTGCCCTGGGTTTTCTAGATCTGGAGTCACAGAGTGACTTTGCTATTTTGGGAATAATGGATGAGATGGAGTGGGAGCGCATGGAATGGATGAAGCAACATGGAGTGGAGAAGTGTACAGGAGATTTCAGAGCGCACTTTGCAACAGAACAAGAGGTTTACTGAAGCCATTGTCTCAATTGTGTGTGTGTGCATGCATGTGTGCATGTGCAGTAGCACTGTATGGCTTTTTTCTGCTGTAGGGCAAGTGAAAGCTGTGACAGTGGGGCAGTAGATGAGTCGTCCTCTCCCTGGGCTGAGATTACTCAGCAAACTCTTGCAGAGCCAACACCCTCCCAGGGACTTGGCACCTGTCCCCTGGGAATGCTGTTGTAGCTTCAGAAGTGAGCTGAGAGTGAAGGTGGGGTCTCACGAGGGCATTTGGGGATGTGGGGCTGCAGGTGGGTGATATTGATGGTGAATGATAGTTGGCCTGTGTCTACCCAGGGGCCCCCATGGGCCACAGGCTTCTTTGCTCTGAACTCCCCAAGCTTGGCTTTACTCCAGGAAGCTGACTCAGGCCCAGAGGCAAGCTCCCAAATGGAGAAGCGTTTGGGCCTCTCCCTACACTGCGTGGACCCACACTGGCAGCTTCTTAGGGGACCAAGATGAGTGTTTCCACTGTGATGTCTCTACATACCACAGGACGAGAACACGATGACGTTCTCCATGGAGCTGGACCTTCGCAGAACCAGGTGTGGGAAATTTGATGAAGATATTGACAACTGCCCCTTTGAAGAAAGCTCAGAGCTGAATAATGTAAGACACACATCTACTTCCCTCAGGTGACAACCGTGGACTCTGCATGGGGGCGCAGTGAGGGGGTGAAGCAGATGACAATGCCATTCCTAGGGACACACAGGAGTGAGGGAGCTACAGGCCCTGCTCCGTCCACTGCTTGTGCAGCAGTAGGGAGCCTAGCCAGGCTGGCAAGCCCCGGGGTCCACCTGTAGGCCCCTGGCCATTCAGAGATCCCGACTCTGCCCACTCAGCCCGTTCTAGCTGCCTGTACCCTGGGCCACACTGGTGTCAGATTGGTCCTGAGTACTTGGATTCAGGTCTCCTAGGCCCGAGGACAGATGTCCCCTCTCTGGTCTTCATCCACCTCCCTTCCCTGCTTTTAGGTGAAGAAACATGCCAGGGGTGGCGAACAGCCCCTTTGGCTGACTTGGTAGCTTTCAGGTCTCCCTGGCACTGCCCAGAGCCCAAGGGGGTGGAGGCTGAGGAGTGGCCCTGCTGTATGCAGTTTCTGCTCCAGGGAATAAGGAGAGGTGAACCCCAGCTCTGGGACAAGCCCACCTAGTGTCAGGGGCCCCTTTGAGATAACACCCACTGGGAGGGAGCATCTCACTGCTGGTCTCAGGCCATGGATCACACTGGGACAGCCTGGGGGTTCCCCTGGAGACTACAGGCCTGGCGAGGGGAGAATCACACAGGTGCCCCGGTGTCAGGAGATATCCAGATCAGGATCATCCAGGAATCAAGCTGGGGCTGCCCCTGATGGCCAGAGCCTGCATCCCCCAGCTGCTCACCCGGGAATGCAAGGTTGGGATGGATGCTGTTCAGAGCTGGAGCCACAGGCTCCCCAAGACTCCTGCACCCACTCTCCATTCCCTGTTTGTGCCCTCAGACCATCCACTGCTTCTTCACCATCAGCACTGAGCCCTGGATTACAACCTTCCATCTCCAGAATGAGACCTGCCTGGAGGGGTTCCACTAAGTGAGACCACACCCTCTCCTGCCCTAAGACTGGCCTCCTTCTGGACTCCAGCAATTCCCAGCAGGTGGCCCATCGGTGGTTGAGCACACTGGGTTCTGTTCTCTTGATTTGCAAGTGTCTGGGGTCTCACAGCTGGGCCATGTGCAGACTCCTCCTTGTGCATTTTCATCACGTAGAGTAGATCATTAAACATCAGCATCTCAAGAGGCTTTGTACAGCATCTTCCTCAGGGAGGGAGCTAGGCAGTTGATGGCGTCTTCCTGGCAGGGCAGCCTGGTGGGCCCCGGTTGAGAGGTCCTGTTTCCTTCTTGGACCTCCTGAGCCAGCTCCAGACAGCACAACCTGGAAGCACAGGTGCTTCTGAGCTGCTGTCTCAGGGCTCATGAGGGATGACCTATACCCCTAGAGGTGCAATGAGCATGACCCAGCAAGGAACCCACAGTTCAGGATGGACCCAAACATGGCCTCAGGCCCCTCAGGACACATGTGGCCCCTGTCTTGGAGGCATGCTCACACACATTCTCTGGTCCACGACCAGTGGGAAGATGTAGGAGGGACTTCCAGCTTCCACTCACAGACCAGTCCAGCAGCAGCATCTCCTGGAGCCTCTTAGAAATGTACAGTCTTGAGGCCTCTTGACCTTTGGACAATGAGACTGCATTTTCACAAATTCCCAGAGGATTCATGGGCCATTAAATTTGTGAGATGGTGTTGTAGCAGATGCCATTGAGACTCTGCTCAAATCTCCTAGAATAGGATTCAACAAACTTTTTTTCTAAAGAGATGGAGGGTGACTCTTGGCCTTTGTGGGCCATGTGGTCTCCTTCTCAACTCCCCAGTGTTGCCATGGTAGGCCCCATGGACAGTGTGAACACAGCAGAAGTGGGAGTGTTCCAATAAAAGTGTATTTACACACATAAACTGTGTGTAAATTTGTAAGGATTTGGTCCTCGGGCCCAGTTGCCTCGCTTCCCCACTAGATGCCCCTTTAGTGCCCCTGCAGCAAGGGGACCCAGGACCAGCAGGTTCCTGCTCCACCGCAAGATCCCCGTCTCCCACAGTTCGGCTCAGGGCTTTCTCTGTGCAAGTGGAGCTCCAACAGCAGAGCAGCGACCACCCGCACAGGGGGAGAGGTAAGCCTGAGGACAACACTCCATGCCTGGGGAGGGCAGCAGGGGTGGAGGGGAGGCCCCACTTCCCAGCCTCAGGAAGGCCAGTCAGAGGCAAGTTCCATGTGGTTCTCACACTTCCCAGTAGGAGAAAATCCGCGACCGCGGGGTGACCCATGACAACAGCCATATTGACTTCCTCCCTTTTCTGCCTCCCTTCCCCACTGTGCCTCCTGCGATCACTTCCCAAATAAACTACCTGCACCCAAGCCTGCCTGGTGGCGTCTCCCTCAGGGAATCAGGCGGGACGTGTGCTGTTAGATATCTTCTGGACGTGTCCTCAAGAGAGACCTGGATGGGCTTCCCAGGAATGTGTGATTCCAGGCAACGCTGAGGGGAGAGCATGGCCGTGGGCATCCTCGCTGCTGGCCACGCATCGCTTAGCATCAGCACAGCTGTGTTATTGACCCATGGCCCTGTCTGCCTGGTTCCAGGTTTGAGCAGGTTTTTCTGGAAGACCCTCCCACCACCCTCCTGTCTTCTCCCACCGGTGGTCTTCCCATTCATTCAACAGAAGGGAGGTTAGAGGGCACCTTTTACCCACTGTGAGTCCTTCCCCTGTTTTCCTAGGAGTCAACCCCACTCATTCCACTCAGGTGCCATTTTCAGGCAGCTCCCAGGAAAGGGTCTCCCGTGTGGTCAGCCAATGGGGGAGACTTGACCCTGGACCCTTTGTGAGCTCATCCCACCTCCTGGGGCTGGGGAGGGAGCCCACGACAGAGTATCAAGGCGCTGCCCATGGCAGGGTCACCCTGATTCCTGCCTCACTCAGATTCCGCCGCGGGCTTTGTCTGTGGTTCTGCCCTGCAGAGGGTGTCTCCAGGAAGTGGGGATTTGTCCCGTTCCCACTGTCTCTCCAGCACCGTGACGGACAGGACATGTGCCCAGTCCTCGGTCTTGTGAGTGACAGGTTGAGGGCCTGTTCTCACGGGAAGACCTGTCCCTCCTGCCCTGCCCATGGCTGCCTGGCTCTGGGGGATCCGGGCCACTTCTTCGGGAGTCTGTGTGTTGAATTATCAGGGAAGCAAGTTTCTGGAAATTCACTGTGGCCCTGAGGTGTGTCCTTGGGCAACACACTGCCAGAGATAGAAGCAGGAGGTGGCTGTGAACACACGGTCAGAGGCATTGCCGGGCTCCAAACCCCAGGAAGGGCGAGGGGCTCAGCCCGTGGCTCCATCTCAGGAGCCCCGTCTCTCCGGAAATGTGAGTCTGGCTGTGCCTGTGCTTCCTCCCAGCTGCTAACCCATCAGCCTCAGACTCCAGGTCTTCAAGGCGTGCAGCTGAAATCAAGTGGGGCAGTGGAAGAAACAGCTGCTGCATTTGTCAAGTGCTCTGCGTACTTACCCCGTGTTCTGCTCTCTGGCCACTTCCCATTTGCCAAGGGCACAGTGGGTACTTTCCTCAGCTTTGCCAGGTGTCAGGGTCAGGGCCCAGCCGTGGGGCTCAATAAATACAGCACTGAACACAAAGTAACAACAAGGTGGAGGACTTGGCTGGGCTTTTGCAAATGCCCAGGCCTCTTCCATGGGGCACAGAGGAAGGAGACAGAGGAGGCTGGGGTTTGGGGCAGGCGAGAAGGGCTGTCATGGGATGTGCACAGGGACACACCCCAGCTGTCAGCGGTCCTTGCCATGCATGCTCCTCATCACGACTCCCCCACACTCCAAATCTCCACTTTGGCTCCTAAAACTCAGATGCCCCTCAGGTCCTAGTATGTCCCACGGGATCTGGACTCTGGGTTCTCCCTGGCCCTAGGCTAGCCTGGGAAAGGAACATGCCCTGCTAAGAAGGGGCATTTTTTACTCTCCCCCTTTTTTTTTCCTCAAATTTCTTCATTATCTAAGGAGAAAAAAAACCTGATGGTGGCAAAGCCAACGCTTGTGTCATCTCAGCAGCAGGTTTCTGCAGAGGAGGGTTGGGGGCAGGACGAAAGTTTTCATGGGCTGCTGGCCACCAGGTGGCCAAGACTACAGGCTTCAATTTAATGAGCCTTCAAAACTTGGAAGAGAACGAGCCAACACTGGAGATGTCTCAGAGTCCATATGCCCACAAGTTCCAGTCCCCTCCACGCTCACATAAAATTCACCAACTGTGGGCAAATAAAACTCAATAGCCTCATTATTCAATAGAGCTGTGTTGACTCTGATTCTTCATCCTGAGTGACTCAATGCCTCAGAAGGGCCCAGGCAGTTTTGAAGAGTTGAACTTGATCCAACACACTGTTAATACTAACCGGCTGACCTTGGATGTGGGCGGGAGAGTCTAGTTGGCCCCAAATGCTTGCAACAGGTATTATGGGTAAGATGGAAGCAACCAGCTCAGGGTGTGTGAACACCCTGGCTCCCTCCAGGTGCAGCCACGCTGTCAGGGTTCAGAGGAGAAAGCCCTTCTCCAGAGGCTGCTCACGGGCCCAGGTGGGGCCAGCCAGCTCCAGCTATGGAGCAGGACAGCTGCCCAAGCTGCGCCCCTACAGTGGTGGGGGCTGAAGGGCAGAGATGCGCAGAGAGGTGTGGGCTGCTGGGGCTGTGGGGGCAGCATAGATCCCCATCCCAGGGGAGGGGGGAAGCAGTGTGACAAGAACTGTCCTGCCGGTGTCCCCAGAAGTCTGCACACAGAGGAGGAGGAGGCCAGGGAATGTCTTTCCCAGGACACAGCTGCTGGCCAAGGCGAGGGAAGTGCAGATAAAGTGTGCCCTGCCTCCTGGACTCACCCAGGCAAGCCCCAGGGCGGCCACCCCCTGCCCCTCGGGGTGGACCTGGACTCCAGTAGGAGGTTGTTTCCTCTAGAAGCTGACCTTGAGACAAAAATCCAAGTGCAAGTGGTTTATTTGGAAGCGATCCCAGAAAACACCAGAAGGGCAGCGGGGAAGTGGGAAGGGAAGCAGCATATAATGGTGAGTAGATTAACACTGTGGGCACCGAGGGCTCTGTCTCGCTGGGCTCATCTCAGAGACTGGGAGAACAGAACGCACCCCAGTGTGATCTCCCAGGGGCTCAGAAGGCTGCACCATTCATCCTCCAACATCTGCCATTGGCTGAGGGCTCCTCCCAGAAGCACTGCCCCTCCGCAGCCCCGTCTGCCCCTGGCAGGAGGAGAGAAAGCCCCAGGCAGAGAGGCTCAGGTGCTTGCAGTAGGCCCTCCCAGAGGAGAACTCTCAGGAGCGTCTGCCTGTCAGCCGGGTGGCCTCTGGGCTTCCCGCCTCTCACATGTCTCCATTGGAACCTCCTCCTGTGCTGTTGTTGACATTTCCCTGGATGGCCTCCACCTGCACACTGGTGCTGTAGTTTCCACATCCAGGTCTCAAAAACTGGCTCTTTCTGGTCATGTTAACCCCCTTCATCATCTCAGGCCTCCCTACACACACACACTGGAGTAGCCGGCTTCCAAGATGGCTTCCACCGGTCCTCGTCTCCTGGTCTTCACACCCTTGTAGAGGCCCCTTCCACACCAAACCAAAGCTAATCTGGGTGAACAATAACATAGGAAGAGGTGATGGTGTGTGAGATCTAAAGCTAGGTCACAAAGGGCATTGTGCCTTCCATGTTGGTCTCTCGGAACACTCTGTCTGGAGGAAGCCAGCACCATACCAAGTACACAGCAGCCCTGTGGAGAGGCCTCATGGAGGAGAACAGAGGCCTGTCAACAGCCAACAACAACCTATGGCCATGAGCATGAGTGCCTGGGAAGCGGATGCTCCAGAGCCAAAGCAATCTTCAGATGAGGGCAGCACAGTCAACACCCGGGTGTAACCCACGAGAAATGACGTCTGGAGCCTCCTGGCCAAGCCGCCCGCAGACACCACAAGAGACATAAATAAACTGCCTAAGCCACTAAAGGCAGGGTGGGTAGTCATGCAGCATTAGATAACTAGTATCTCCTACTGTTTGCACATGCGTGCCTACACACACACAAATGCAACCCACTCTCCACACACCATCACTATTGCATTTTTTCTGCCTTAATCCAAAACCAAAAGGACAACACAAATCTCCAAATGACCCATCTCCGAATGATCCCAGATTGGATCTAGGGTTTAAAACCATTTCTAAGCCATTGGGCTGGGTCTTCCCAGGAGTCCTGGGCAGGGAGATTTCTGTGGAAATCCACACTGGACACTCTCCAGGCAGCCAGAACCTTGCAGAAACTACCCAGCAGCTTGAAGCAATTGAGAGCTGGGTCATCTGGTTAATTCTCTTTAAAGAGCTGTCAGTGAAAAGCAATTTGTGCTCAGAGTTTGATGAGATATGAAAACAGGCTCACACTCTTTTCCATTTGCTGGGAGCAGATGGCCCCTGTAGTAGCTGGAAGGGCTGCCCAGCACTGCACAAAGGCATCACATTCTCAGCACCAGCCCCTGAAGAACACGTAAAAAAGCAAACGGCCACAAAATGAGGTCAATGGGTCAGCTGTGTCATTTAAATGTTTTGCAAGTGTCTTTGCTTCTTTTTTAAAGTGGAAGTGTGAGTGGCGGAATGTGCTAGAAGATAATTAGACATCTTTGCAATGTTTCTTCAGCATATTGAGTTCAAATTTCCAGGGTTTTGATGCAACAATAAAGGTGCAAAGAAACATCTAAAAGAGACAAAAATAATAATAATCAGCTTGAAAGAAAGAAAAATGAAAAACAAAAATCAACAAAACAGAAGTTCCTATTTCCAGGTGCTGGGATTTGGCTTCAGGCAGGCTGAAAGGTGGTCTGAGCCAGCCATGCCCCCGCAGTCTCTGGAGCTGCTGACCTGGGACCCGATGGTGGAGGAGCCAGCCTCGCTCACCAGGATGGACCCCTGTCAGTTCACCTCCCTGTGATCGGAAGCCATCATGGACACAGCTCCTTTCACTCCAAGAGAGCAAGGGCCAGAGCCCAGGAACTGGTCATCATCCAGAAATCCTCCTCTCCAGCTCTGGCCCTCATTCAGCCGTGCCGACTTCCCTGCAGCCCACAGAGATCCCAAGCTGCATGGAGGGCCCAGCGGGTCCTTCCCAGGGGAGGCAACACAACAAGAATAGTTCAGGGTCCTCACGGCTTGGGGAGGGGGGTCAAAGTCTGGCCAAAGACTACGAAGAAAAGCTTGTAGCTGGGGAGCTGAGAGAAGACTCTTCCCAGGGCCTACAGAATGAGCAGGACTTCAGGGTGACAGTCTGGGGGGAGTTCACAGTGTCCCTCCTTTCTCTCCTAAAATCTTCACTCAGTCAGAATAAAAGTCTAAAGTAGGAATACTTCCATTACATCAATGGAAATGTGAATGGCAGCATCAAATAGAACTGAAGTTGCATAAGAAACAAAGACTGAGGGATCAGATTGAGGGAGAAAATAGGATCAAGCTACCCACCACCCAGACAGGCCACTGAAGGACTGAGGCCAGGCTGGAAGGACGTCCAGGCCAGAAGGGCGTCCAGGTTGGAGGTGAGTTCAGGATGGGGTGAGCTGGTTCATGGCAGTGGTGGGGAGAAGAGAGAGTAGGCTTATCAGAGAGTTAGCTGATTGCTTAACTTCTAGATCAGCCAATGCAGACAGGAACCAATCAACAAACAGAGGAATGGAAAATCCAATTATCAAGGTCAATCCTAGAGGACATTTTAGCAATGTGTATTAAAAATCTTTAAGAGACGAAAAAATATTGAACAAGTAATTCAACTTCTGGGAACTTTGCCTACAAGGAAACAAAAATCAGATATACAGGGGCCGGCTCTGTGGCCGAGTGGTTAAGTTTGCACACTCCGCTGCGGGGGCCCAGGGTTCGGATCCTGGGCGCGGACATGGCACCGCTCGTCAGGCCACGTTGAGGCGGTGTCCCACATCCCACAACTAGAAGGACCTGCAACTAAGATATACAACTGTGTACAGGGCGGGGTTTGGGGAGATAAAGCAGAAAAAAAAAAAAGATTGGCAACAGTTGTTAGCCCAGGTGCCAATCTTTAAAAAAAAAAAAAATCAGATATGCACACAAATAGAATAGAGAATATTCATTAAAACATTGCTTATAATAGGCAAAAATTAGAAAAACCTTAATTCTTGGGGATTGGCTAAATAAAATGTGGAAACACCATTAAATGAAATCCAATAGTTTCATTATATGACACTCCCAAATAACTGTACTATTTCAGAAATCCTTAGTGGTTATTATTAAATGAAAATATAGATTATGGAACAGTGCGCCATATGATCCCAACTACATAAAAATACAAATAATATAAAATACAGAAAAAACTAGGATATATAACAATATATTGACAGTGGTAAACTTTACATAAGGGTATTTATAATGGATTTAAGCTACTTAATACTTTTGAATATTTCCAAATTTTCTACATTAAATGAATCAGGCCAATAGCTTTTTAAAATAACACCAAGTTTTAGAATTTATTTTCCAAGGAGCTCAGACATTTACCCTTTTTTCTTTCTAAATCTCAATAAATAGCTAAAGAAAAGAGAGAAGATCAAGTCTGTGGGAGCTCTATGAAACAGGGAAGGACCCCACGCAAGGGCAAAGACAGGGAGGAACCTCACGTGATAAGTCAATGCAAACAAGGTAATGGAAGTCTATAGAATGCCAAGTACTCCATATAGAGGATGAAAGCATAAGAGGAAACCAAGAAAGCCAACTGCTTCGGAACTCCAGAAACCTTAAAGTCATCCTTAACTTTCCTCTCACACTCCATGGCCAATCCATCAGCAAATTCTGACCAAACCTTTCACAGACTTCCAGGACTGAGCACCTCTACCATCCTAACCAACATTATCTCTCATCTGAGCTATTCCAATAGTCTCCTCATAGACTCAAACTGATCTTGCTGTCTCCACCCCTGCCCCTTTCCTGGGTTTTCTCCATTTGTCCCTCCAGGTCTCCACTCCTCTTATCTTTACCCAGTACATCTTGGAAGACCAATGACCTCTATGGGCTGTGCCAATGGGTGTCAGTAGCCTCTGAACTCTATGGGTTTTGGCAATGGCCACTCTTGCCCTCTGACTTCTATGGGCTGTGCCAGTGGGCATCCTCACCCTCTGACCTCTATGTACTGTGACAATGGGCACCTTTGCCCTCTGATCTTTATAGACTGCATCAGTAAGCACCCTCTGGCTTCTAGTTGGGTTTGGCCAAAGGGAGATAGAGGCAGGAAAGTGGGAGGTTGGGAGAAGAGAGCGGGTAAGGGGGTTATAGTCGGTTGGCTGTATTCCTCCACCTGAGGAACCTGACAGGGTCCCTCTGATTGCTCCTGAGAAAAGGACATTAAAAAGCAAGTCCTAGAAGTGAAAACCTGAGTGACCACTAGTAACATTAAAACAGCTCAACCTTACTACAAATGGAGATGAAAAGTGAAATAATGAGGAGGTAACATTTCACATACATCAGACTAGAAAAATTTAAGACTCATAACCACAAGTGCTGGAAAGGTTGGGGGGAAATGAACAATGGCACACGGCACTGATGAAAGGTATGCTGCTTCAACCACTTTGGAGAGCACAGTTGAGTTGCGCATCACATATGGCCTACGACACACACTAAAATTGAAGTTGCACATGCTCCCAATACTGCAGCTCCCAACATCATCCCTGGGGAGATTCCTGCCCCTGGTCAGTCAGCATGTGTCAGGACTTTCACTGGAGCATTGTTGTTAAAAATTTAAAACAACCATGATTGTCCAAAACAGGGAAATGGTTAAATATGATGAAATACATAAAAGCTTAATATACAGTAAAAAAAAAAGTTTAGCCCATTTCTATATACATCAACTGGCCCAAGAAATAATTTGGGATAAATAAATAATAGAAGATTTTACCAATATGAATAAATCTCAAAAAATATTGTTAAATACAAAACACAAAGTTCCAAAATTTGTGTAAATTTTGAAAAATACTCAAAACTTTGCATATATAGATAAAAGTTTTAAAAAATGGGTAGTAACACTACTCATTAATTTTAGGAGAGTGGGTATCTTTGAGGGGGAAGTGAAATGAACGTGTAACATTTTACCTGTTAAAATAAATAATTAAAATTAATGTGATAAAATGATAACTATTATAAAATCTATGTGGCAGGTGCATGAGTATTTGATACATCATTCTTAGTGCCTACCTGAATTTTTGAAATCTTATGTAATTGAAAATGATTTCTGATAGTTTACGACAAGAGTCCATTCTCTAGATATAGCCATCTACTTGCATTTTGGCATCCTGCTGTGGTGCCTACTATGCATAAGAATATGAAGATGATTTTTTTTTTTAAAGATTGGCAGCTGAGCTAACAACTGTTGCCAATCTTCTTTTTTTTTTTTCTTTCTGCTCTTTCTCCCCAAATCCCCCCAGTACATAGTTGTATATTTTAGTTGTGGGTCCTTCTAGTTGTGGCATGTGGGACGCCACCTCAGCATGGCCTGAAGAGTGGTGTCATGTCCGCGCCCAGGATCCGAACCAGAAAAACCCTGGGCCGCCGCAGCGGAGTGCACAAACTTAACCACTTGGCCACGGGGCCAGCCCCCGTAGATAATTTTTATTTGAGTGTGTCTGGGCAATTTTCAGCAACCACTAATCTGTCATTATTTATGCCTAGCCATGTCTTGTGCCAGCTTTAGGAATATACTAAATAGGCAAAAAAATACACAAGATATATATATACACACAACTTTGTTTATGAAAAATAAAAATTGGAAATAATGTCTATGAAAATATCACCAAGAAAATTTGAAAAGGTGAAAAAATACATATATACATCAGCAGTTGTTAAAATGAAAGAGAAGAAAGGTTATTTTTATGAATTTATAGTAAAATTATCTTGGATATATTCACACAAATGATCCCAAACTCCTAGGGAGGAGATAGAATTATGAGACCCTTATCGCTTATATTTTTATGAGAATATATTTTTAGAAAATATTTATGTACACTTAAGAAGATTAAATTTAAATCCAAATGTTCTTGTTAATCCAATATGATGAGAATAAGGAAAATTTCCCATTACGGCTGAGAAATGATCTGACCCTTTCATGATAGTGCCCATCCAGGCATGAGGCCTGGCTACACCCAGACCCAGCTGGAACTGTTCCTCAGTGGTGACATGAAAAAGCAGAAAATTTAACATGTGAGACTGTAATGGGCATATGGGGCCATTGGGCTAGGAGTCTTGGAACTGTCCCAAAGCCTCCCAGGCCTTCCATACAGCAGCTGGACTTGTGGAACCAGCCAAGAAAAGTTTCGTGGGGCTTTTCTGGCTGCAAAGCAATCACAAGCCTGCAGAGTCTGTCATGCCATACTCCCTACTGGGCAAGCAGCTCCAGCAGATTGGGCCCAGTGTAAGCAGTCCACCAAGATGGCTGCCCCTAGTTCCTTTCCTGCCAGTACGTGCATGATGCTCTGCCCGTGGAGAGGAGAACCTCTGGCTTCCCCTTGAAACTGGGCCTTGTGGCCTGCTTTGACCAAAACAATGGAGCAAAAGGGATGTTCTCTGACTTCCAAGCCAAGGCCTAAGGAAAACTGGAGGTAGCTTCTGCTTAGAAGGGCTACTCCCTCGGGACCACAATGCTGTAAGGAAGCCCAAGTGCAGGACGACTATTTCATCCCAGTTTTCCCAGGATTTCACTGGTTTTAGCACGGAAAGTCTCCCATTCCAGGAAAGCTCTTAGTCCTGGACCAACCAGGAAGACTGGTCACTCTCCACGTTTGCCCCGTGGAAAGTACCTGAGCAGAGTGAGAAAGATGCCCAGCCAATTCCCCCAACTGTGTCAGCCATCCCAGCTGAGACACCAAACATTTGAATAGAGCAGCCACCTGGAATATTCCTGCCCCAGCACACACCACAGAGGGCAGAATAGTTGTCTGGCAGAACCCAGCCCAGACTGCAGAATAGTGAGAAATAATATTAGAAATAATAAACAGTGCTGCTTTAAGCCACTAAGTGTGTGTGCGTGCATATGTGTGTGTGTGCAAGCACACGTGTGTGTTGGTAGGGGTAGGGGGAAGGTGGTATCAGCAATAGATAATAAAAACAGTGCTCTAGGTCGGGAGCCTGGCCATCTTCAGTCCTGAGTATGATTAGAATATGGTTTACAAAGGAAACAAGAATCGGAGCAGGGCTGGTCCCAACAGCTTTCTCTGTCAGGCACAAACCCAACCAGGCCACCACTTCTCAGATCAGCCACATACCTTTTGCATTTTGGGATCCTGTTGCAATAAGCAGTTTTCACTTTCTCCTGCAATTTTCTTGCACATTGTTCGGGCAATTTTGACTTCAAGAAAGTAGTCCAAACTATCTGTGACCTGTCAATGAGCGATTTAAAAATGAGATGTCATAAAAGGATACACGGTATCAATTGTCATCTCTGATCAATAAACATGCTATTGCCTGCTGAGGGTCAATGAGCCTCTCCCCCATAGTTTCCTTGCCAGAAGTTTTTGGGTTTGGGGGTTTACCTTGATATCTTTCTGTCTCTGTTTCTCTGTGTCTCTCTCATCCTGGTACTTAATTTTAAATTAATGGCAAATGTCCTCGAGATAAAGTGAGAAAACTATTCCCCAAAAATGTTTTCCTGGGAAAGCTAATGCTCTGATTTTTGGAGCTTGGGGGATAAACAGCAGATGCTGCAGTATCTTCATAGCTGGTGAATAGATATTGAGGGAAGGGGACATCCCAGAGCTGAAAGTGGCCTAGAGGGTGTGGCTTCTCTCAAGCCCCCGTGCTTTGCCGGGTTTAGTAAACCACACCTCATTCCACGTGAAACACTCTCCAAAATCCTTCATTTCCAGGCATCCTCCCCTCCCGTGCACAGCCCACCGTCAGCCCTTTATTCGAAGAGGGCCTGGTGGGGAGAAGGAGATGCATGATGGCAAAGGCAGACTTTTATCATTGAAAAGTGAACAACAAGAAAACAAGGTTTACAAGAATTAGGGGGAAAAAACATATCACAGGGAATGACCAAGTTAAACACAATAACTGACCCCAGGAGAATAAGTGATATTCAGAAAACATAGAAAAATTTTGGAAATTCTAGAAAAGTTGCCTGGGCATTGAACAAAATGGGTGTGGTAGGCAGAGATCTAAGTATGATTTCGTGAATATAAAATGCACTTTTAAAATTTTCAGCTATGCATGTAAGTGTATAGAAAATGTCGGGAAGGACAGAGCAAACCACTTTTGGTGGCGCCTTCAGGGTGAGTCAGGTTGGAAATGCAAGAAAATGAGTGTTCACTTTCATTTTTTTAACTCAGCAACTTCCAAACATACTCCTAGTACTTTACAACTGGATATCAGGTTTCTCAACCTCGGCACCGTTGACACGGGCTGGATAGTTCTTAGTGGTGGAGGCCGTCCTGTGAGCTGTAGCAGGCTTAGCAGCATCCCTGCCCTCTGCCCCTAGATGTCAGGAGCAGCCCCTTCAGTTGTGATGACCCAAAATGCCTCCAGGTATTGCCAAAAGTCCCCTGGCGAGGAAACCCACGCCGGCTGAGAACCGCAGCTTCCTACCTGAGTAATAGTTCTCCGAGTTATAATCACCATACAAACAGACTCCTCTAAATCAGATTCAACAGCCGTCACCTGACTGCCCGCTCCAACCTGACCCCAGATTGCCCAGGAAGGGGAGGCATATGGGGGTCCTGGCTGCTGAGGCAGCCCCTCCCCCCTTTCACAGACAGGCCCCCCCGGACTCTCCTCACCTTCTGTGACACCCTCTCCCTCCCCTTTGGCTGCACTGTCCCGCCTCCACTCCACTGGCATCATAAAGAGGGAGCCACATGTGCCGACTCAGAGCAGGTGGCCCAGGTTTAAATCTTGGTGCTTCTACTTAGTAGCTGTGTGAACTAAGTTACTACACCTCTCTGTGCCTATTTCCTCCTCTGTAAAGTGGAAGAAAGTGGTTCCTACTTAACGAGTTGTGAGACCTGAATTGGTGAGCATATGAAAAACAACTGAATCTGGCACAAAGTAAACTTTGTATAATTGTCAGCTGTGGCCCCAGCCTACTGCCAGTGCTCGTTTTTACCAGCATCCACGCTGCGCGAAATCTGCAGCAGAACTTCAGTCCACTGTGAGCTACCGCAGGTGGCTGCAAACTCTTCCTTGAAAGGCCGGAGAGTGAAGATTTTAGGCTTTGCCGAGCATGTCATCTTGTCATTGCAGTGCAAAAGCAGCCCCAGACCATACTCAACAAAGTACGTGGCAGTGTTCTATTTACAGATACTGAAATTTGAATTTTATGTCCTTTTCAAATGTCACAAACTATTCTTTTCATTTCTTATAACCACTCTTAGTTCAGGGGGCACACAAAAATAGGCAGCAGGCCAGATTTGGCCTCAGGCTGTAATTGGCGAACTGAAACAGATCTTTACACTTTTAACTGAAATCATCTAATAAGACATAGCATTTTCTTTATACAGGACTGTGTCTATGTTGTTAAATTTAATCCAAATTGTCATCCAGCATTTTTCTTTTTGCTTTTGCTTTGTCTTCAGTTATTTTTGTTTGGGAGGGTGCATTTTTTCTTGCCTCTTTCTTCAATATATTTTCCAGGGGTACGTAGCTGACGTGCCAGGGAATTTTAATTACCTCTGTTCTAGCCTCTTTTGAATGAGTTTCTATCTGACTTTTTTGAATTCTTAGCCACATTCAAGAGCTTACAGTGAACTGAGAAATAACATGCACATTCATGAAAAAAAACAGCACATAATAGAAAATGGTATATAATTTTTAAGATAACATGAGTATTTGGTTTGTTTTATTATTAAATATCTACCTATGAACAGAACCATCTACTTCCATTTGTGTAAGTGGGAAAGCGAGAGAAGTCCAAGACAGCAGAATAGTTCTGGAAAGGTGCAGACTTCACTAAGGACAGGTACTAAACACAAATGGATGCCAAGGCCATCAATATTCATGAGGTGTCCCGGCCCAAGAAACACAAACAGCATAACCAGGACCACACAAAAGAGCGAAAGGGAGCCCATGTCCCAGCGTGTGGAAGATGGCTGAGGAGCCAGGTGTCCCAGCCTCACGCAGGATAAAGCCACCGATTAAACCTTCTCTCCTGACCACATAAGACAGCAGGAAACTAGGGCAGCTTGGCTCGTGACCTGGAGGGACGGACTGTAAAGGTTAAGGGGAAGATGGCGGAAGGAGACGGAGCTAATGAAGGAGGAAGAGGAGCGGAAGACGTGTCCCTGCTCTTGTGTCGGGCCAATGTCACCACAAACTGGGTCCAGGGAAGCCCTGGCTCCCCTTCTGCCACCCTCCCTTTCCTTCCTCAGACTCCAGCCAGATCGCCTGACCCCTGGTGCTCGACGCACCTGCTGCTTCTTTTGTCGGGCTCCCACACAGCCGCAGGACCATCAGCTTCCTCAGGAAATATGCTGCTGGCCTTCTAACCCCTCCAACTGCCCTAATAACTTCCTTTATCATTTTCTCTAAATCTAAGAGATAATACAGGACGACACGACATTTATTGTCATGTTTCTTGTCTCCTTTAGTTGAGAACAGTTTTCCTGCTTTTTTCATATCTTTCCTGACATTGACATTTTTAAGTGGTCTTATAAAATGCCCCATGTTAAGGATCTGTCTAATTGTTCCTCATGATTACCTTCAGGGTAAGCATTTTAGGCAAGAATACCATACCCAGGCGATGATGTGTCCTTTCAGCGGCATCACATGAGCAACAGATGATGTCAGTTTATTGACAACATTCACAATTATTGACAACAAATTATTACCAATTTATTTTAACATGCATTTGGTGAACAAGGCCTTCACCAGATTTCTTGATTTTAAGGGTATTTTTCCCCATTGTAATTAATTAATAAGTAAGTCCTGAGCAATTTGTTTGCCAACACTCTCTCACCCAGTGGTGGTAGGATTCATCGATGATCTGTACCTGAATTAGTTTTTACCATGGGGTTGAAAAGGTGACTTTCTAGTTACACGTTCTTTTACGTCCATAGGAGGAATAGGGAGAGCCTTCCCTTCTCCCTTGTTCGTTTTCTCAGTGAAGCTCGACTGGCTGGTTCTTTGCTTGTTTGTGTGTTATAATCCATCCCTGTCATGACTCATTTTGATGATATCAACTCAAAATTGTCCTAAACTTGGCCCCTTCAAGCTTGACCCCTTCTGGGCTCTCACCTATGCTTTCTGATGTGACTATAACCAATTTTAAGTTATTTTAATGGATATGTTATATTTCATCCCAGATAATAAAGGATGAAGTATAACTAATTTTTCTGCAAAAACCTTTAAAATAAAATTAATACATTTCGGCTAAAGGCATTCTCAGCTGTCTCCCGCTGCCCCATCTCAGCAGCCGTCCATGGACAATGGGCCCACCACGACCACACACATGGGGAGAACGAGCAAAGAGCGAGCGCTCACGGACCTGCTCCTGGGATTTGAGAACCTTCACCACCTTGTAGCTGTACTTGTCTCTGCTGGCCTGGTTGTACTTTTTCATGGCGAACCACAGCGCCTGCTGCACGTACACGTAGGATTCTGGGATGTCTTGGAATTCTCGCACCACCTTTGGCGAGCCCCAGGTGTGGACGCCTCTGGACACAAGGGCCACAACGGCCACCAGGAGCAGCAAGCTCAGGCAGAGCCTGGCCATGGCGCCTCAGCCAAGTGGACACAGGCAGAGTCCCTTCTGTCCTTCCAGGGCTGCGGGGTAGTGTGGGCTGGGCTTGCCTCTCTGCCTCTGCGCCCCAGTCCTCCTGGCACTGCTGCTGCGGGTGAAAAGGAGAGACCTTCTGTTAACATCATCTTTTATGGGCTTCTTTCTCTCCTTCCCCAAAAAGAAGCCACACAAGAAATCTGCAGTCACAATTCAGTCTACTTCCCATCCTGGCTGTTTCTTTTCTGAAAGAATGTGTACCTCAGTGCACTCACAAGCAGGAGGTGCACACGCATGCACACACATGCACACACACACACCCATTTCTTCCCTGCCAGGCGACCCCTATCTCTTTGTCCACGAGCTCCCTGTACACCCCGTGAAGGCCTTGTGGTACCCTTGTCCAATAGACTCGTCTATTGTAGCAGGTCCGTGTACAGAGACAGGCACAGACAGCAGACACGCTGCCACAGGGAGAGTGCAGGTCTCAATGCTCACCTTGTTTGTTTCCTTTCCGATGTGAAATCCTCAGCTAAGCTTTGTACTGGCCTCGACACTGTGCCCTGCATCTCCCCTCTTTCTAGTCAGACTCAGTAACTGCCCTGGGATCTGTTTATTGAGCATCATTGAGTCTTGCCAGGCCCTGTAATCAGGGCTTCCCATGCGGCAACATAACAAGTAACCCCCTCCATACGAGGAAAATGGGATGCACACCGAGGTCGAGTAAACGTCTCAGTCGCTTGATTAGGCGTGGGAGCTTTACCTCATTGCCTGCCCTGACGTGTACCTTCAGACCCCCACAGTCTAACGAGTGTGTACGCATAGATCACAGCTTGTAATATGCATCTGCTTTTTGAGAAGATGCCATGCTACTATAGAAGATGAGTCAGGATGCAGTTGTGAGACCCGGGCTCAACAGTGAACGTGTTAGGTGTGGATCATGAGTAGGTGGATAGCTTGAGAGATGAAGGCAGAATCCTTATGCTGTGTTCATTCCAGATAAGCGATAAGGACAGCACATCTAAGTTGAAATAGAATGTGACGGCAAACTCAAGAGACACCTCATCTTCCTCAGGCACTAAATAGACATAAGACAGATGCAGCACAGCATGGCCATGAGGGGTGAGTGCAGCCGCCCACCGGGAGCCCATTCGGTGCAGTGTGCCCTCCCAGGAACGCGAACCAAGCCCTCGGCTGCGCGGGAGGCTGATCAGCACACCCAGCTGTGCCAGGTAGATTTCCCAGTGTGTTTACTGACTTGTTGGACCTCTTTGCTCAAACCTCCGCCGTGGGCCCTATAACCCCCATCAGCATGGAGGGTGCTACAGAGAGAATGTCCCATGCCCGGGGGCTGTCTCTGCCTCACTTGTCCTGCATCTTAATCATATTAACCTGCTCCTTCTTGTTACCCAGCTTCTCTCTGATGGTTTACATTGATTTGATACACACGGGATTCGATCAGCCAACTTTGGCCTGAGGCTCTCTGCTCCATGATCTCTGGAGTCAGTTGCCCAGAAAACACTTGGAGTCCCCCCTGGCATCACAGTCATTTCCCACCTGGCACAGCTACACCTCAGACCCACCTCAGACCCAAGCTCTTCACTGCATTCCTCCTTGCTGAGGCTTGAGCTGGCTGTCCTGGCCCTCAAGTGGTAGCTTTCTCCTTCCTGAGCTCCAGCCAGCTCCCAGCTCGTGGGCCACTCTCCAACTCCAGCACACTCAGGGTGTCAGTGGGGCCTGAGCTCAGGGGTGCTTCTGCCTTCTGGCTGCTCTCCCCAGCCAGGTGGTCACACATGGTCCCTTTGTGAGGTAAGCCCAGCCCCTGTGATGCTGCTCAAATGTGTGGCACCTCTAACAGGGTCCCTTAGCCCTCACAGGTCCAGAGGCTCACTGGGAGCCGTCACATCTGCCCCAGCACAGAAGTCTTCACTATCGTCCATGCCTCCCGACTTTCTAAATGTCTGGGCTTCGGACTGAACCAGTTGGAAGTGAAAGCACCTCCATGGCCATTTCTGTCAGGGTCCTGTTATGTGACCCCATGGTCTTAGGGGCAGGGTGAGGTGTGAAACAGCCAGACTCAGGGAATCTGGGACCCAGAGGCCCTCAGGGAGGGGAGGCTGTCGATGGTACCTGGACCTGGAGCTGGGGGCCTACAGCTGGCAGGAGCTGCTGCCAGAAACACCAAGTAAAAAGTGCCGGCTGGCAATAGCCATGGGGCCTAATATACCTCTGGAGGCAAATGAGTGGACCCCACTGACCTGTTGGCTGTATCTTCCCCATCTGTAACCTTGTCCCAGGTGAGCATTTCTGATTCTGTTACCTCCCCCTCGCTGGAGTGTCCTCTCCTGTTTGTGATTCTCAGGTCCCAAGCCAGGCTCCAATGAGGAGAGCTCCAGCCACTCTGCATTTAGGGCCTGGCATGGTAACAATGAGGGAGCTCCCAAGAACTCAGAAGTTTGGAAATTGCTATTTCTCTTTCCAGGATAAAAGATAGATCAGCACAAAAAAGATCTTACCTGAGATCCGTAGGATAAAATTCCAAACAGGAAGTCAGACTCTTGGGCCTACAAGACCTGGGAGCCTCCAGCTAGCAGTCCTCTGTCAGAGACAAATTGCGCGCTCACTCCACCCGAGCAGCCCTCGCGAAGCACATATGAAACACAGACACCAAAAGGGAAGAGGACAATGAACTTGGCCACACATCTCGTATAGCACAGCATACACACACAAAGTCACGGGATGAATGGATGAATAGGATAAGTTATTTGGAAGATATCCGGCAAAAGGCCAAATGCCCCTTTTATAGAAGAAGCTCTTTAAAATCCAAAAGACAAAGACAGTTTCCTCCATTGTCTTGGCTCAAAGTGGGCCAAGAATTCAAGCAGACAATACACCCAAAAGGAATCTGTTTCCCCTGCTGGCCACGCATCAATTGTTTGAAGACAGCTCACCTGTAGTGAGGCCTCTCTCAGCTGCCCCCACTGATCCCCCTGCCACCTGGCACCTCGTGTTCAGAGTAAGTTGCACAGCACAGAGCAGAGAGACACCCACATCCTTCACTGCGAATCCCACGGGTCTGGACAGGAACCCAGGCATTTGTGACCCCACATCTTCTCCTGAAGAGGGTGGTCCTTGAGGAAGTAAAAGGGGCTGGGGAGAGAGTTTGCTGAATGCTGTGATGGGTGTGGACCCGCAGGTCTGAAGGGGAAGCAGCTCCCTCAGGCTGAGTGCAGGGCTGGTCCTCAGGCCTCCACTGATGGAGTGAGGATGGGAGAGAGCCCTCCACATCCTCTCTGCAAGGCCCCACTCCTCCTCCACCAACGTTCTCCCCACCAAGCACGCCTTAGCCATTTTGGTCATCAGCAACTGCAGATACTGACTGTTCCAGATACTACTGATGCATAAGAGCATTTCAATTTGCTCACGATCGTGGCAATGGAAATTTCAGGGAGGATGCAGCAAGGTGCTTCTCACTCAAGGTGTTTCATGGGGTGCCATCGGAGAGCCACCGGGACAGAAGCGAGCACACTGCTCATGGGTAGGGTTGTTCTTTAAACAGCTTGATAAGCAAATGGCAGACAATAGGATATATTGCAGTCTATGAGGAAGCCGTTTGGTGTAAAACTAATTTGGCCTGACCTTGCTTTTCCAAAAGGGCCTGACGTGGCTGTCCAGCATGCATTATACATCTGCTTCAAGCATTTGCTATGTGTCAAAGACAAGAACAAATGGCCTTAAGATAAAGGTGCAACTTCCCCCACATTGGCATTTCCTTAAGGATGAGCATCTCTCCCTAGGATAGGAACTGATTGCTGCGCCCACTCTGCTGTGTCCACTGAGACAGCAGACCTGCTACCTACCATGTGAATAGCTCTGCTGTGCCAGCTAGGCAATCTCGTGACTGTTGTAAAAGGGACATTCCCATCATATGCGACATACGGTCTTTGTTCCAAGACAGTGTACAACCACTCTGTACACCCCACTTCTTCAGTGCCCTTCCTTCCTTGGGAAGGGAGGCCCCAGGCTAGGCTAGTCCTCAGATCTGGCTCATAATAAACTCACCCCAATTTTGATTTATTGATTTGTTATGGATTATTTATATCAACAAGCTTTATTGAAATATAATTCTCATACCATACAAGTCACTCATTTGAGTGTACAGTTCAATGACTTTTAGTATATCCACAAGAGTTTTACATCCAAAACTACAATCAACTTTAGAATATTTTCATTACTCCGAAAAAGAAACCCAGCCCTCTTTAGCCATCACCCCCAATCTCCCTGCCCTCTTTGAGCCCTAGGAAACCACTAATCTACTTTCTTTCTCTAAAGATTTACCTATTCTGGACATTTTATATAGATGCAATCGTGCTACCTATGACCTTTTGGTGTCTGGCTTCTTTCACATAGCATGTTTTCAAGGTTCATCAGTAGCTTGTATTGCTACTTTATTTCTTTTTATTGCTGAATAATATTGCATTGTACTTGTATACTGTGTCTCATTTATCCATTGGTCAATTAGTGCACATTTGGGTTGTTTCCACTTTGGGCCATTATGACTAATACAGCTATGAATATTCATGTTCAAGTTTTGTGTGGCTGTGCTTTTATGTCTTTTGGAGATGGACCTGAGAATGGAAACATTGGGTTGCATAGTAACTTTATGTTTAACTTTTTGAGGAACTGCTAAATGGTTTTCCAAAGTGGCTGCACCAGTTTACATTCCCACTGGCAGTGTATGAGGGTTTGTTTCTCTGCATCCTCGCCAACACTGGCTATTATCAGTCTTTTTGGTTATAGCCATCCTAGTGGGTATTACATGAGACAAGTAAAAAGAATGACAAACTTGACACAGAAAATTTTAATTTCCATAATATCAAAGTGCTATTACAAGTAAATTGTTTTAAACACAAAAATCCAATAGGAAACTTGTAGAAAAATCATAAACACAAATCACAGAAAAAGAAATATAAATGTCTCTAATACATATGTGAAAATATGCTTAACCTCCTCAACAATAAAAATTCAAATTAGCCCAACAATGAAATGTTACTATTCTCCTACACACTGGAAAAAAAATTAAACACCAAGACAGTGTCCAGTTGACAAAGCGCCTTCATCAGCATTGGCAGAGGGGGACTCCGCCAGTCTTTGTTAACAGCGATTTAGCAATCTCTGTGAAACATTAAAAGTTACATATTCCTCAATACAGTGTTCAACATCTAGGATTTTATCCCACAGAAATATTTGCCTACGTGCACAGAAGTGACTGAAAAATTATTCACTGTAACACAGTTTCTAATAGTAAAAAAAAAAAAAGGAAATGAAGGAAACAGCCCAAATATGTATCGATAGTATACTATTAAAATATGTACTATCTGTGCAATGAGATCTAAAAAAATTAACCAAAATATGTGCACGTACTGACAAGGAAAGATATTTGCTCTGTATAAATTTCGTAAGCAAGTTGGAAACTACTATGCAGAGAAAGAGCTGGATTTGTTAAGAATAAAGATAATTGTTATGAGCTCAAATAAAAACAAATCTGGAGATTTGAACCATTCTCAGGCCTGTGCCTGAGGGAGGAAATTACACAGGAATGTCACTTTCTAAGTTATTTACTTCTGTAATGCTCTATCTCTTAATAAAGAGAATTACTTTTATAAAAATTTCAAAGTTTCGGGGCTGGCCCCATGGCCGAGTGGTTAAGTTCACGCGCTCCACTGCAGGCGGCCCAGTGTTTCGTTGGTTCGAATCTTGGGCACGGACATGGCACTGCTCATCAGACCACGCTGAGGCAGTGTCCCACATGCCACAACTAGAAGGACCCACAACAAAGAATACACAACTATGTACCGGGGGGATTTGGGGAGAAAAAGGAAAAAATAAAATCTTTAAAAAAAAAAATTTCAAAGTTTCATAGTAAAAATTAAATGTAGAGAAGACCTTCAGATGAAGAAAAGCAAGTGTCCACCCACCCTCTACTCTCGGGTCCACTCCCTGGGACTCAGAAAAGACATTGTGAGTCCTTGATACAAAAGATGAGGATTTAGTTCACACATCAGCTCTCTTTATCTTCCTCCTTCTTCTCACTGTTTGCAGGAATAGTGGATGGATGGATAGATGATAGATGATAGATAGATTAGATAGATAGATAGATAGATACTCTACTAGTTACTTTCATAAGTTTAAAAAATATAACCAAACGTCTCCTTCTGATTCATAAACTTCCAGGAGTTCCCTGTGAACTTCTCTTGGTAGGATAGGATGTCAGCAGCACTGCCTTTCCATCACCTCCTGTATCTCCATGCCCCGCCATATGTGGTCCATGTCCTAATTTGTCCGCCTTCCCACAACTGTGCTTTGCTATTGGATCAGCTAAAAAGTTGAAAACCAAAATAACAGATGCTTAAACGTGGGGGTCTAGAGGACTGGCATTCTAAGTTTCTCATTTTTTAAGGGTGATTCTCTGTGTGATGGCAGATGATTGATTGAAGTACAAGAGTGGAGGAAGCCGGGTGCTCAGTTAAAAAAGCCTATTGGAATATTGCAGTTGTGAAAAGGTGGCTGCTGCTGGGGTCGAGGCAGATGAGGGGAAAGTGAGTCATGCTTAGAGGTATGAGCTGGTTGAGCTAGCCAGACCTGGAGAAACAGGAGTCAAAAGTCAAAAGTGACCCTGGATAATAAGTGCCTTAAGCAGCAGGTGGTGGTGGTATGTGCTGGGGTGGGGAATGAAGGAGTAGCAGGTTTGGGCAGGAAATGTGGAGAGTTGAATTCAGAGTAAATGGAGTGTCAGGTACCTACAAGATACCCCTGTCTCGGGTAGTCCTCACCCTACCCCCACTTGCCAATCAATCCCTCGCTCACTACCCCCATTATACTGGAAATAGTCTTATTTATTTACTCATTTGTCTAATGTCTGTCCCTTCCCCTGACCCCCATGATAGTAACTGGATCCTTCCATCTATGATGGCTGAATAATGTCCCATAATTGAGTTAGTCTGGACCCTATTCTGAACACGTGTCATTTGCATCATTTGCCATTATCATCAACAATATAATGAGATCATTCTGTGCTTACCTCTTTGTACATACCCAATTCCTTGCTCAAATATTTTCTCAAAAAAATCACAGTCGACATGCAAGAGTTTGTTCATTTGTGTGTGTGTGTGTGTGTGTGTGTGTGTGTATAAGAGAGAGAGAGACAGAGAGATAGAGAGAGAAAGAGAGAGAGAGGAGGGCAGAGACGTAGAGAAAATACACAGGTAGTGTATATAATTCATTAAACTCCCAAAAACAAGAAGCAAAGATTCTGTACATGGACTTGATGATTGACATATATCTAGTCTTGATTTGTTTGATCAACTCTGTTCAAGTATTGTTTCCCTTTTTTGATCAGGACTGCAATTCCTGTTTCTGTTACCCCTTGAATTCTTGTATTAGTCATAATATTCAAACTAATTACTGTTTTCTTTGCTCAGCATGGTAAGACTGGCATGCAGGCAAGAGTAATGATTGCTCAGTGACTTGAGGTGGTCAATCTTAAAACCCTGGATGAATTCCCTTTTCTGATAAAGACTATGCCTAAGAACTCATTTTAAAAGTAATCTTTTCAAATATTGAATTATCATCATTGTTACTGTACCCATTCTATAATTGTAAACAATGTAAACATAATGAGTCATGTAAAAAAAGCACATGCGCAACGTTTATGCAACAATGTAAAGTTAATTGAAAAACTTATGAAATGCTTCCTCTGTTAATATATACATACCCCCCTGCTTGTCCATTGTATCCAACTATTTCCCCCCAGTGTGGATAACAGGGCAAATCAATAAAATAAAAATCTAGCACCGAGGGATGCGATGGACCTGGGGCAGGCAGCAACAACCCCAGCACCAAGGGACAATATTTTGATCATCAATGCTTTCTATCAAAAGATTACCAATCAAAAGGGGAAAAATGATGAATAAATGACAAGCGATAGGATATATTGGAGTATATGAAGAAGCCATTTGGTTTAAAACTAATCCAGCCTGACCTTCTTTTTCCAAAAGGGCCTGACGTGCCTGCTGAGCATGCATTGTACATCTGCTTCAAATATTTACTACACCCCAAAGCTGAGAATGATGCCCTTAAAGATAGGGGTGTATCTTCCCGCTATGTCAGCATTTCTTTAAGGATAAGCATCTCTTCCCAGAAACTAAGGATTAATTACCAACCTGCTCTGTTCACCTTGTGACCACTGGCCTGTTGTGCCAGCAAAGCAATCTTGTGACGGTTGTGAAAGGGACATTCTTCTCATATGTAATGTGTGTGCTTTATTCCAAGATGGTATATAACCCCTCTGTACACCTGCTTCTTTTGAGAGCTTCCTTCCTTCATGAAGGTCCTCTCCTAGGCTATGTGGTCCTTAGGTTTGGATCATAATAAACTCACCCCAATTTTGAGTTCTAGATCGATTATGGATTATTTGAGTTGAGAACACGTGTGTGTGTGTGTATGTGTGTGTATGAGAGAGAGACACAGACAGAGAAAGAGAGAGAGAGAATACATGAGGAGTGTATATAATTCATTAAGCTCCCAAAACCAGGAAGCAGAGATTCTGTACATGGCCTTGATGATTAACATGTATCTCACTCCCACGTGAAGGCGAGTGGAGAGGTGAAAGGGATATGGAAAAGGAAATAAGAGAAGAGAGAAAAAGAGAAACAGGGAGGAAAGTGTGAGCCAAATGGGAAGAAAGTAGGATCAAGAGGTGGGCTTTGAGGCCAGGTAAAGAGTCCAGTGAGCCCCAGGAGCTCTGCAGAGGAGGACAGAGGACAAAGGACCAACAAACTGGCAGCTCCTTCCCTCCCTTCCCACGTCCTGTACCTTCCAGAGCTTTGCTCGTTCCTGTCCCTTTGCTGAGGATGGAGAGGCTAGCCTTTGCTCTTTCTCCTCCTCCCTCTCCCCTGAGCCCACAGCCAATTCCCAATCACAGGTCAGAGCCTCCAGAGAGCTCAGTCCTCATCCTGCAAACCCACCCTGAGTGGTGGCAGGCCCACTTGGGTGCCTCCCTTCCTAGCCTTCCTGGTTAGGGGACAGTGATCTCACTCACTGTGAGAGGCACGTGAAAGATGTCCACCATCACTGAGGAGGCATTGGTGCCACCTGGTGGTTCTGTCGACTTTTGCTGTCTCTATTTTGAGGCATATATATATAATTTTAGATGCATTTGGGTTCAGAATTATTACATCTTCAGAATGAATCACCCCTGTGACATTAAGTGGTGGCTTTATTTAGTGTTTCAAGACATATTTCCTGAGGTCTCCTGCATGGCCAGCACTGTTCCAAACATGGCAGTCGGGCTGGGCTTCCACAGAGCACGGAAGATGGTGGGCACACCTGCTCGTAACTCGGAGGGGTACAGTGATTAACTGTGCTTCTTTCCAGACTCTCTTGGATTCTCATACTAAAAGAGAATGCTTTTTCTCCTCTCTTCCACAGTTTATACCAGTTCTTTCATTTTCTTGCATCATTACATTTTCTAAAACATTCCAGATCAGCATCCTCTCTAGTTCCCAAAACCTTTCACCCATCTTTTCACATACACTCTTCCTTGGTTGTTTTGTTTTACAGTTCTCTCTTATAAACATTATATTGCTGGACCTTGAGTCCTTAACACATATGAATAGAGGAACTCAATTCACTCATACTCTTGTGATCACTGCTCCATACACTTCTAATCCATACGCACTTATTTTCTTTCCTTTTAATCACAACTTTTTAAAAAAAAAACTTATGCTTCCCAGTAGCACTCTATGGCTACAAGGACTAGCCACTCTTCTTTTCTTTTTTTCCCTCCCAAAGCCCAAGTACATAGTTGTATTCCTAGTTGTAAGTCCTTCTAGTTCTTCTCTGTGGGACGCCACCACACGGCTTGATGACCCGTGTTTAGGTCTGCACCCAGGATCCAGAAGTAGAGTGCATGAACTTAACCACAATGCCACTGGGCCAGCACCTTAACCATAATTTTAATTAGAAGTCCTCCATCATAGCTCTTTTCTATTAATTTTACTCTTATATGTTAAGAAATATAACATAGAAGGATCCCCAACTGGGAGATTATCCTGGATTATCCAGGCAGGTCCAATGTAAACATAAAGGTCCTTACAAGGGAAAGAGACAGGGCAGAGGATCAGAGGAGATGAGACGGAAGGCAGAGGTGGTTGAGAACCTGCCTAGAGGCTGGAAGCTCAACTCTTTCCCAGAGAGAGACTCCCAGGAAACAGTGGGCAAGAAGGTTTCAAAGTCTGTCCCCAGGGAGCCCTGTCATGTTTACATTAACATCCTTGAAAAGCAAGTGAGACTGGGAAGGAAAATGGTGCCATCACCCATTCCTTCAGGCATCCATTATTTACTGGCCACTGCCAAGGCAGAGGCTGAGCTGCAAGGGCAGCAGAAGCTGGGCCCGGTGCCCAGCCCAGCAAGACTCGTGGGAGGCACCAGCCCTTGGGTTAGGACAACTGGGCTCTCATCCTAGTTTGGGGAGGTTGCCCATCCTCTCATGCTCAGCTGTGTCTGTGGAGAGTATGCTTGCATGACTTGTCATTCCAGTTAGGATAGTCTGATTTGGTGATTGTTCTTAAAGCAATACCCTAAGTCTTGCTCCAGGGATGGCTGAATTGGGAAAGATCCTACAGAAATCACTCTCCTTTCATCTCAAGTCCCCCTTTGTGGGGAGGAAGCATGGGTAGATCCTCAGGACTTTTGAACAATTCTCTGATCTATAGCCTGGCTCAGGGCCTTCCCTTGTGGGTGGGGTTTGCTGTAACACTCAGCAAGTTGAATCTAGTTCCACCACAGGTCAAGTTCCTCATCTTGGCAATAGGCACAGACCCATAGTCATGCTCTCTTTCCACTGGCAAGGTGAGGCTGAGTGAATGAGTGCAGAAGGGGCTTCTTTGCATGTGCACCGAGGGGCCAGGTGTAGGCCCTTAGCTTCCCACCAGGGAGGGGCAGGCAGGGTTCTGGAGGCAGAGCAAGCTGGGCCCCTGCACATGTACACACCTTTGGGTGAACCCGCTTTGGGTGAGCTCCAGGGACCTGTGCCTGCAGGTGCCAAAGTGGTGGGCTATACAGGGCAGGGGATGAGGTCATTGCCCTCTGGTGATTCTTTTCCTGAGAATGGCCCACAGATTCACATTCCTGTTAATGTCGATGAAAGGGTGGATGCTGCAGGCGTGACTTTGGGTCTAGATAAAAGCTGGAGAGACCCGAGTCTCAAGCCCTCCCCATCGTTCAGCCCACGGATCCTCTCTTCTTTGGGCGGGAGCGTTGCAGACGCTGTTTTGTCCCTGGCCTACTTTGAAGTTGCAACAATCAGACTTTGTGTCAGCTCAAGAATAAAGTGACCATAGAACTAACATTTTTCTACTTTTTGGTGGGACAAGGTCTACAGTGAGCAAGTAGGAGGAGGCAACAGAAGCAAGGACTCAGACCTTGCCACCTCTACCATCTGTCCCCAAGGCTGTTGCCCTGGCCTGACTCCACCAGTGACTCACAAATGTAAGTGTCCAAACAGATCCATGGCCAAGACAGGGAATAATCACCCAGCCCCCACATAAAGTGTGTTGCAGCTGACCCAGCACGTGCTCCTCTATGCCCTGCCCTGGTTCCCAAGAAGCCATCTGAGATAGGCAGGCATGTTCTCCCAAGCTGAAGATGAGCTGACCGAGGGCCTTAAAACTAGGAAATGGCAGAGTTGGGATAAGAATTCCTGTCATCTGAGCTGGCCTGTGGGCTGCACCCCTGTCCTTGCAAGTGTCAGTGGCCTGGGCCTCAGAGATAATGGTGTCCATGTGGTGACCACAGAGTTGACCCTGCTTCTGACTTCACTTCCCACTGGCCAGTGGGGCTCCCGTGGCTCAGCCAAGACTTTGAAACTTACTTTCCTCTGCTCAACACGGCTGAGAAGGAAATCTATTAGCTGGGATGGGTCACAGGTAGCCAGGCATTCCCTGCCAGCAGAAGTGGTAAAACATGGAGGGAAGGGGCCTTCCTCCACTCACCCTCTGCTTCCCACCCCAATCCCAGCCCCACAGCCAAGGGCGGCAACCCAGACCACACAGCTCCCCTATTCATGCCCCACTGTCCCAGCTCCCTCTGTCCTCCATTCCTTGTGGCTTCCTGGGCTCCTGTCCTTCTGTTACCAAACCAGATTCGTTTTTGCCCACTGCCCAGAAAGCCAAACACTGAGACAATGAGATTGCAGCAGAGAGAGGGTTTACTCACAAGGCAGCCATGCAAGGAAGCAAGAGCATGAGTCTCAAATTTGCTTCTCAGAAAAAAGGGCCTCAGGGATATTTCTGGGATGGGGGAGCAAGGTGGTCTGAAGTGTGGAGGTAGGTGATTGGAGGTGAGGAGAGGTAAGGTCATTGAAGATCTGCACAAGAGTAGTCAGACTCCACGCCTCTTCACAGGATGCCTGTGCACACAATGGCGCTGTTAGCGTGATCTGAAGGTGGAGTTTTTAGCCTCTTGATGTCAAAAGGTCGCCTATCGGACATCTGCGGACATCTGCACGGGCCCATTGATGGGTTGGTGGTCTCAACCAGCCTGAAGTGGACAAGGATTCTAATTCCTGAAAAACAGCTCAAAACACCCATTTCCATGGTGATCCAGGCTCTGGGCAGGTGTTATCTATAGGAACCTAGGGGGAGTCAGACAGCATGTTGCCTTAACAGCACAGTTAACAGTGGGTGGATTAAACAGCTAAAAGCTGTAATCAGTAATTGCAAAAAGGAAAAAAAACTTTAATTCCTAGCTAGCTAATCATCAGTAGCTGTTTGCATTTCATTTCCATGGTCCAGACTGGGCCCCCGGGGATGTGGCTAAGGAGTTCAGAGGCTGTCAGTCACTGGCCGGTGGCCCTGACTAAGAGCAGGGACACCACCAAGGGGGTATGAACCCCAGGATGGAGGTGCTTCCTGTGTGACTGGGTCATGGTGTGGAGCAGAGGAGGACCTCGTGGGAGAAAGTAAAATGGCTCTGGGCAGGGGCGGGAGTACAAAAGGCACTGCCCACTCCCTACCTCCAGCAGCATTGCCAGGCCTGTAGAGGGCCTGTTCAGGCACCAAAGTCACCTCTTCTTCCCAACATGGCCACCGGTCAGTCCACAGGAGAGGACTGCCCCTCAGGGAGGATCTGAAGAGCCGGCCTCATCGGCCCTGGGCGAGGTCGACAGCAGTGAGTTGACTCAGGCCCGGCATGTCCAGCAGAGAGCTAGTGAACAGGGGCAAAAACAGACTTTTGTCATTTCCGTTTTGCTCTACAGAAATCAACAACCAATATCGAAAGTGAGGAAAATGCACTAAGTAACCAAAGCAATTGTACCAGTTATGCTCAAGTGCTCGTTATGGCCCATTGATTCTTTGAGAAAGGGGTGGGTTTTGTGGCAATAATCACACAGTTAGCACTGGCTGGAACAGGGAGGCCGGGGGAGGCTGGGAAGCGTTCTGAACACACCACATTGAGCAGCCGGTCTCAGTCCAGGAAATCGGGGCAGACTCCACCAGAGACATGAGGGGAGCTGACAGAAGTGCTATTTACCAAGGAAAACCAACACGGGGTGGGAAGGACCCAAGGTCAGCAGAAAGGTCACGTTTCCCACCCCTCAAGGTGGGGCATCCCAGTGTGGTCTTGGGTCTGCTGCCGGCCAGTCCTCAGGCTGCAGTCCCAGGCTTCTCCTGCTCTCCTTCTCTCTTCCCACGTTGATGGCCTCCCTCTCAGGGAGCCAAATCGTTACTTGCACGTACCTGGGAAACAAAATGGCTCCCTTATTTCATTCACCTCATCTAGTTCCTTAATTTATTTTCCTACTTGATTTGTCAGCTTTGGAAAGAGATTTCTCAGTCTTCTCCTCTATTTGTAACTTGGTCGTTTCCATAATGTTTGGATTAGGTGTCATTCAGTGCCATCTTATTTGTATTTTCTTGGTGTCTTAGAACAGGTTTTCTAGGGAGAGAGTTCTCCTTCACTCCAACACTCTGTGCCTAAATCCCATTATGCCTGATGTTGATGCTCTCTCTCCTGCTTTAACACATCTTTGTCCATCAGCAGGTTTTCAACACGCAGAATTAGATTGTGCTATATGTGTCTCTTACGAATATCCTATGAGTTTGATAATTGTTAACAAACAAAATCAACTGAGTAAATTTTAAAGATCTTAGTGACTTTTTTCAAGGGTTCATGAATTGGGCCACATCCAATCTAGAAGATAGAAAGGAGCTGCGAGGAGTTGGACAAAATGAAAGATGTTTATAGGCAGAAGGGAGCAGGAACAAGGCGTAGGCAAAATATCAGTATGTTGTTGGAAGCCCCTTTCCTTTAGGAGACGGCTGGAGTCTGTCGGGCAGATCACCTACCTGGTGCTGATCAGGCACTTTCTGATTGAGTCCATTTCTGGGAGAGCCCAAAGTGCCATTAGACTAAGTCTTAGTTTGGTGACATGGGGCTTAGCATAAGCAACCCATCTTGGGCGTGTTGTCTTGTTTTTAACATTATCTTATAAAATATAAGAGTTTTCATTTTATCAGTTTACAAAATCCAACCGTATTTTGACTTTCTTGGTTTGCTGTTTCTGTGTACCATCCTTTATTTCCTGGGTTTGTCTGGGGCGAATTGTTGTCCTTCCTGCGGATTTCCCTCCCAAGGGTTTGTAAGTGCTACTGATTTTTCTGTTCTACTAACACTGCTAAAGTTGGTAGATTATGTATTTACTCTGATTTTTTTCAATGCATAAATCAGCATCTGCCCAACCAGAAATGCCTTTTAGCCAGTTTGACATCTGCCACGGGAAACTGCTTTTTCTCCTCTCTCTGTGATGTTTCCCTTTTTTTCCCACAAAAGCTAATTTATCTCTTTTTCTTTTTCTTTTTCTGAAAGCAATTTGTTATTAAAGTAGGAGCCAAACCATGGGTTGGTAAATTCTCCATCATGAAAAAAAACCACCGTAACGGAATCTAATAGTTTACTAGTACGTACCACCACCAAGCTTTCTGTTTAATTTTGTTTTTAAAATGGTAATGACATGTGCAAAGGCTATTTTTAATGGATCTGCTCTGATCGAATCTCCGGCCTGGCTTGGTGTCCTGGCCACATTCTGGAACGAGTGTTGGCTTTCGGGCGGCTTACTTGGATAGTAGTGTTGGTTTTATTCAAAACCAAAGTCAAGGGCTAATTTCACAATTAGACATGGCTTTTATGGGGGTCCTGAGGTTTTGTCACTTTATCTGTGGCACAGGGCCTAGCCCCTAAGCCTTGAAGGGTCAGATTTAGAGTCTTATCAGCTTCACCTGGCGGTCCAGCTCCAGCTAAGGTGCAGCTGACAAAATCCCCAGGGAACCTGGTCAGCAAGGCACAAAGCCAGCTTGTCCAGGCCAATGGGAGATGCAATTGGTGACCGCAGCTGCTCGCTCAGAATGTCTCTTTGTTAGGGATGCAGAAGTGTGATTAAAAACAACGAACTCTGAAGAGTTTGGAGCCAGAAAACAGGAAAGTTGATGCTCCAAGGACAGGTTGTCATTTTACTGCCTTCGGGCACCACAAGTTCAGAACCCAAATGCTCCCATCTGGTGATGGGTAGCAGTCAACAGTCTGAGTACTCACTCTTCCCAGGGCAAGGGCCAAACACGGCCTTCCCAGTGCCACTTTCTCTGGATGCCCAGCTGACCTGGGTGCTCCTGACAGCTTCCAGGCCCCTGAACAGAGCCGATGTTTGTATCCGTCAAAGACAATCTTTGACCCGCTAATATTTTTGTGTTTAGCTCTTGTACTCTTGACGCCCTCCCCTCCATAGCAAGTGACAGGCCTGTGAGGATGCCCATCCCAGAGTCTCCCCGAGTTAACCTGGTGAGGGCGGGGGCACAGTGAGGGAGGGCAGAAGTCCTGAATCCCATGGGACATACCTGGTGCCTTGGAGGGTAGAGAACTCTAGGGGAGTCACATGGAAACTGTCAAAGGATAATTTTCAGAAAGTTACAAATCAGATCCACTTACATAGAATGAGCATCTGATTTATTCAACTCTGTAAAGAAAGACCCAACAGGGAGACGATGCCAGCTCAAAGGAGAATTGAGGAATAGCATTACCGGGCTTGGAGAAAGAATGTCGAGGGGAAATTCCTAGGTTAACTACAAAATTGATTCATTTTTCTAGAAAGTAGTAAACCCGTAAGCTCTGGGGCGACCTTTTCTACTAGACAGGAATCGTTTGCACCTCTGCTGGACAAAAAGACCCACAAGTTAACACATAACTTTAGAGTCTGGCCTTCAATCAGTAATAAAGAACGCACCAAATAGAAGAACATTTCCCAGATAATTCAATAATCCTTGTTAGGCCTGTTGAACAATGTCCAAAATGGCATGAAAATCACATGTTGACTTCTCTGTGCTTTTTTCCAAGTTTCAGGTAATTTTTTTCTTAACAGAGATACAGAGGAGAGCAAGGAGTGAAGAACATGGCGCTGGGGGAGGGAGAGTGGAGCAGCCCCCTTCACTGAGCCCCGGCTTCACTCCCAGAGCTCGCCCACCATGGCCCCCACTGCAGAGGGTGGAGATGGAGCCCATGGCCGCTCCACACACTTCCTGCACTCTCATGGGCCGCCCCCTGTCCCAGGTCTGACCCTCTGTCCCTGATGCCTTTGAAGACACTAGACATGCATCTACTGGGTCTAAATATACCAATCTCACAGAAGGGGAAATATCCCCTCCTAGGGCCCATGAGAAATGACTGCATGTCCACCCCTAGTACCTCCCATTCCAGCAGGCCCCCAAGAGCCAGGCAGTCCTGACGCTCTCCCAGGCATGGGGAGCAGACCGGACTATGAGTAAGTTCGGTGGTGAAGGCACCACAAGCAGGAGCGGGCAGAGCTGGGACAGCACTCACGTCTTCTGGGACCAGGGCCAGGTTCTACTCTCCACTCAGCCCACCTGGTCCTATCCCAGGTCCAATGCCCTGAACTCCCTGCTGCTGCTGTGCACGTGGTGCCGGGTGCCCGGCCCTGGTCCTGGCAGGCCCCTGCCTCTGACCTCGTTTCCCACTAGCCTGTAGGGTCTCCATGGCCCAACCCAGGATTGTGCTAAATGGACTCCTTGTCCTCACATAGCATGGCCATGACTGGTCACCAAGTGGATAGGCCATGTGTCCCTGCAAGAATGAGGGCAGGGCAGAGGGCACGGACTCCTCATACCAGTCCTGAGCCTGGACAGCATCTGAGGCTACCCAGTGCGTCTGGTCATGCCCCATTTCCTTGAGCTCCATGACCTCCCCTGTCTGCAGTGCTCCTGTGTCCCAGACGGAGACAGCCAGTGCTTGGCCTCCAGGGTCTGTGGACAGGGCATGGGAAGAACCTAAGGGAGACTGCAGGTCTCGTGGCGGGGGCTCCTCTCTGGAAAAGGCGAGAAAGGTTGTGTACCTGCGAGAAGCTGTGTGTGTTCCTGTAACACCTTAGCAAAAAAGACACGAAATCCAGCAAGGGGAAAGTGAGACCTGCCTTGTATTTTATTTCATGTTTATAGAGAGAAAATAAAGGAGAAGAGATTTGGAGAGACAGTTGAAAGGAGACGAGGTTAAATTAAGTTTTAATATAAGTTAAAAGATAGTTAGACTTCTGCACATTGAGGCACATATACCACATGCCTCTGGGCCCATGCAGGAAGCCGACCTGCACAGAGCACGGGTGGGTAGCCACCTCCACCCCCAGCGCGCCCAGGCTGGTCTCGCACCGCCCGATGCCTGCCTGCTCCAGACGTTGATTCCTTGTCATTCCCCCCCAGCTGTCCTTCCAGCTGTCCACGAGGAAGGACAATTCTAAGATGCTGGTCCAAAACTGTGATCTTTCCTAAGGCGCTTACATTGTCCCACAAACAGAAGAGACCCATGGAGCTGTAAACGACCAGCTCCCAGAAGGCCCTGGAAGCCGGGTTTGCTGTCTGGGGCTCCCACGTGGGGCACTCCCTCAGTGTGTCCGGGCCCCAGGGAGAGGGCGGGGGTATTTTTGATGGAGCCCTCCTGGCCTACAGGAAAGAATAGTTTTTAATCAGGCTAAGCAATTAGGCCCAAGTAACATAAAAATCTGTTTGAGATCCAAGTCCTGGGTCCCTTCAGTGAGGATCTTGAGAGAGAAAGAGGAAGCAGAGCAGGGGTTCATTGGAGGAAAGCAGGGTGTGGAGGTGGGTGGGCCGGAAGGGACAGTCAAGTTGGGGCTGAGGAGGGGAGCAGACAGAGCCAGAGGAGAAGCAAAGGCTTTGCAAGGTGAATGCTGCCTGTCCTCCACCACCTCGAGTGGTGTGGTGTTCCCAACGGTGAAACACCAGCTCGCTAACTCTGAGAAAGCAGACAAAAGGATGGCCTTTGAGTTTCACGGCCTCCCTCTGTCTGGGGCAGAAACACTGCAATCTCTCCCATGCACCAGGCCCTGCGAGGTAAACCTGGCCCATTTCCCGACACTTGAAACACAACTGGCCTCCTGAATCGTCCCAGCACCCCTTTCGAAACAGACACATCTATCGATTTTTTAAATTTTTAACTGTGGTAAAATACATATAAAATTTACCATTTTAACCATTTTTAAGTGTACAGTTCAGTAGGTGTTGAGTGTATTCACGTTGTTGTGCCACTAATCTCCAGAACTTTCTCACCATCTGAAACTCTCTATCCTTTAAATAATTTCCCATAAGACACATCTATTTTCTTTTTTTTTTTTAACAAAAATGTTGATTGCTAACATTTCTTTTTGGTGAGGAAGATTGGCCCAAGCTAACATCTGTTGCCAACCTTCCTCTTTTTTCTTTTTTTCTCCCCAGAGCCCCAGAATATAGTTGTATATCCTAGCTGTAGGTCCAGACACATCTGTTTTTAACGACTACTTTCTTCAAGAGAATTTTATCTCCTACTATGGTCTATGTTTGCCTACTTCTTTCTCCATCTCTCCTCTCTCACACCACACACATGAGTGTACACATGCACACATGTACACACACAGACACACGCAAGCAACACAGCTCACTCATAAGGCTGTATCGCCCTCAGCCCTCTCTCTGTGACTATTGTTGACAACGACATACGAAGAAACACCAACTCCACCAATTCAAAGAGACCTCGCAGAGGAGGACTGCTGCTTCTGCCAAGGGGTCTCCAGGCCCAGGGACCCATCCACCTAGGACTCTCAGGCAGGAAGAAGTCTTAAGCCAAAGGAAGCTTCCAGAAGGAAGCTAAGTTAGCAACTACTGGGTTTAAACCTCTAGAAGTGGTTGTTACCCAATGAAAAAAGGATTCCTCCTTGGATTTGCAGTGGGAAATGGAGCCAGACGTCACCCCATCCTTTGTACTCAGTGATAAACTCATTCCTGGAGGGGAGCCATCAAGCTGACCAAAGGCGAGGAGTCTCCCTTGAAGCCAGGAAGGAGGAATTGGACATGCCCATCTTTCACCATCACCTAATATGAAACTAGAAACCAAACTGGCAAGCAGAGAGGCATGCATGAGGAAACGTGTTGGTGCACCATTGTCTCTTCATAGAGAAAGGCAGACACAGCGGTGAGTGTGCTCCAGAACCCCCTAGGCATCCGCACACTCCTTCTTCATCACGACGAATTCACCATTCCAGGGGAGCGCTCCCACCACAAAGCTGCACATTACTCTCTGAAAAAGACCACCACCACAACAAAAATTAGTAGTGTGACAAAAGAAAAAGAAAAAATTGTTCTGTTGCTAGGTATCAGCTCAGGAATATGCTGGAAGATGGGTCATCACTCATCAAGGAAAACTCCCAGAAATCTGCTAGCTAGAGGCTGCAGACTGTTCCATCAGCAGTTACCCATGGGAGTCTCTGTGCCCACATCATCCGCAGATAGACAGCAAATTCTAACAATTTCATATTTTGGTGGGAGATCACCTTGTAAACTTGATTTATTTTTAATTACCTTTAATATTTTCTATAATGTAAATGAAGCATTTCTATGTAGATATAAACTAACGTATGTTATCTTAATAATTAAATAATTCCTTTTGTTCTAATAACAAGTCAGGGTAAGAACAATTTAGAGGGTTCTAGAGCCTAACACACCTTTAATTTCAAAGATTTCTTCTCTCTCTTTCAAAACATCATTGAAATGACAAATGGAATATTTTATGTGTGTGTGACAGATGGATGAATGGGTGGATGGCTGTTGTGTAGATGGGTGGATGGATGAGTGGGAGGATGGGTGGATGGGTGAGTGAATGAATGGCTGGCTGGATGAATGGATGGGTGGATAGATAGAGAGATGGGTGGATGGATGCTTGGATGAGTGGATGGATGAATGGGTGGATGGATCATTAAATAGGTGGAAAGATGCATGAATGGATGGATAGATAATGGATGGATGGATGGATGGATAGATAGATAGATAGATAGATAGATAAGCAGGCAGATAGTAGTCCTGGAAAAACAGCAGAAGATATCTTAAATAATTGACTGGAAATATTGAGGTACTTCCAGGAACGATGAGGCAAATGGAGTCAGAGAGAAGGAAGTTTGGTCTCTGATGAGTATTGAACACATGCAAAGGGGGACTATGGAGGCCTCCTTTCCCCACAAACCCACAAAAAAAATCCCAAATTAAGATGGTTTTATGGGTAAATTACATCAAACCTTGGGAACCAAAGGCTCCTTTGGTTTTTAAACTGATCCAGAACACAGCAAAAGATGGAAAGCCCCCATCCATGGAGTGGGCTCCAAGAAGCATGCCCCCCAGGCACTCAGAGAGAGCAGAAATTTGCTGTTAAAGAGATGGGAATGTCAGGTGTGCACATGGACACCAGGTTCAACAAAGCAGTCCAGCCAAAGGAATAAGGAATGTTCTATGCTGTATCCATGTGGGGTTGCCCAGACAACTTGATAAAGATGAACATTCACCAAACAAGCTTACACACTTGTTATCTACGTACCTGTCATCACTTTCAAAAACCTACAATCTGCTAATGTGGTTGAGAACTAACCACTGCCAATCAAATAAAGTTATAAAACCACACACACACAAAGACAAGTGTACCATATTCCAAACATCTAAGAATGGCTCAACATTAGGGAATCTATTATTTTAATTAACCACACTATGGGTCAAAGAAGAAAAGATATTCAATATACTTAGTAGAAGTTGAAAGAATATTGGATAGAAGAAAACCTTCTGAATTTTAAAAATAACTCCAGATAAGAGAGAATTGGGGGAAGTTCAGAAATCAGTACTTGATGCAATAATTAATAGTAGGATATAAATACTGAAAACATTCCCGTTAAATCCAGGAATAAGAAAAACAGTCCAGCATTCTTACTTTTCAACATTATTCCAAAGGCTCAGAAAGAAAGAAACAAAGTTTTCATTATTGATAAATTTGTGCTTAAAAACATACGCCATAAAACCAGGGTGTCCCTGGAAAACTTACATACAATCAACGAGCTCCTTGAGAATAATTCTCCTCAATTCTCTTTAATATTTCCTACAGACAGGTAAAAAGCAACAACTTTCCCATAATCCCAAAAAGCCTAGTAGAAAATATAAATTTAAACCAACCATGCTTTTACCAATGGTAAAAGATAAAACCGCTTAAGCGTTTGTCCCGGCAGGTATCTACTATTAACTGGACCTGATGAGACTCGCTCAGTTTGAGCACACAGAGGTGGCATGAGTCAGACATCACGGGAGCGCACTTCACTAATGGTCCCTTGCGATCTCCTGTGCTATGGCTCTGTAAAGCAGTGGTGCTCAAAGGAGGGTCCCGTGGCCAGCAGCAGCATCACCTGGGAACTTGATAAGAATGCAGATCCTTGGATTTCACTCTGGACCTATGAATCAGAACCTCTGCAGATAGGACCCCGCTGTCTGGGTTTATCAAGGCCTCCACGTGATTCTGCTGCTCACTCACGTTGGAGAAGCACTGGTGTAAACAAAGGGGCAATGCCTTTTGGTCAAACCTGCAGAAAGCCTGGGGCCGAAGCACTTGGATGGACAATCCGAGGCTCTCACTACCTCTACCTCTGAGGTCAGAAATACAGGGTTGAGGCCAAAAGTCCCTGGACCAAGCCAGCCCTTTGGTTGGGAGACTTTGGGCTGTTCCCTGACCTTCATGGAAACTGGGCTGAGCCCGGCAAGAATCAGCTGTCAGCCTGGGAGGATGGCGACACAGTCTGGCCTAGACACTGCTTATTCTCCAGCACCCAGAATAGCACCTGGCGCAAAGTAAGCTTTGATGGGCCGTGAGTGAATGAATTTCCTTTTGTGCCTTCATAAGGATGAGCAACTGTGGGGTCAGAAACAGCTGTGTTGTTCATCCAGGTCTAAGAGGGCAGATTTTCAGTGACTACGTGTTAGCAGATTTTCCTGCACCAAGAGGCCAGTGTTGATGGAGCCCTTGCAATAGGAGTGACCTTGTCAGCATCTTGTCCCCAGAACAAGGGGTGAGGAAAGACTCAGAGGGTCCACCACATTCTGCTGCCCTGCACCCTCTGCTCCAAAAACCACAGGGTTGACCACTTCTGGCGCTAAACACTGGGAGTAACCCAGACCTCAAAGAGTGAGTCTGGACACTCTCAGTTCTCTCTGGGGTTCAGAGCAGCCAAGACCATCACAGACAGTCGGTTTGTCACCTACCTTTTCCAGCTTGATGTTTTCTTGAACGATACAGTTTTCGTTATTATCCGAAAGCTTTCTGCAATTGCTGCGGGCAATTTCAACATCGATAAAGTATACCAAACGATCTGTGACCTGTCAATTAGCAATCAGGCAATTTTATTCAAAAAAGTTTTATTTTACTTTAAAAAGTTTTAGCAAACACTAAAAGAATCGCTCTCACTCTCATCCTCTCTCCCTTTCTCCTCCTCCGTCTAAACATACTTTTAGGAAAAGGTCTCTGACATCCGCTGCCTGGGTTCCTTTGCACACTCACACCGATACCAGCTGCAGCCACTACCTAAAGCTGGATACGCAAGGAAAAGGCTCCTTCCGGGTGTGCGGCCTCCTTGAAGGCAAAACCTTCTAAGTCCATTTTCTGTCCCAAAGTCCAGGGCACATGCTCAGTGTGGTTGGGAGGAGGATGAGGCCTCCAGAACCATCGGCTCTCCTGGGCCCCAGACGTCACAGGTCCACATGCACCAGGAGGGAGGGCAGACCCCTCGGCCACATAGGACTCTCTTCTCTGATTCCTTTCCCACCTCCCCTTTCAGATCCTGTCATCTGGTGACATCTCTTGCCCTTCGGGGCTACCCCCCAAAGCCCTGCCCACCACCTCCACAAGCAGTCTTCGAGGAATCCGTCTTCTGTTCTCCATGGAGCGTGTAGTAAGCAGAGCAGCAGTGGGTTTACATCAAGGCATCCGTGTTCACTGATTCGTTCATGGTCAAACACAGGTAAGGCTACTCAGGACGTCCATTTACGCCTGTATTCATCGATTGTGAAAGATTACAGCAGGAGATGAAAGCAATGTCTGCAAGCGGGGTCCAGGCCACCTGGACTCACCTGTTTCTATCAGGCCTTTCCCCAGTGCTTTCTCCAGGTCTGAATGAAGTTGTATTACATTTTAGCTGTGTTCCAAGGAATAACCAGGGACACCCTGGCCTGTGTTGTGGGGAGAAGCTGGTTAGAAGACATCAAGAAGTGACCAATAGAAGCTCCCCTTGGATTAGAGCCAGGTTTGTACTTAGGGAACCTCAAAACCCCATGGAGGTGAACCTGGTCACCAATAGAGCTTCCTGTGGTCGTGATACTTGCTCACCTTCACCAGGCACTGTTCACCGGGCTTTGCACGCGATATCTCCCCAGCCAGCACACCAGCCCTCCGGAGGCAGGCTGTCACTCTTGATCTTTATCAAGTGAGGAAACTGAGGCACGGAGGAGCTAAATAACCATCCATCCAGTAAGCAGCTAACCCAGAGCTCAAACCAAGGCGTTCCTGCACTAGAACTTGCATCCTAACCTCCGTGCTTCACTCCCCTCCCTGCTAATCCAGCCAAGGGAAGGCCAAGGACTGCTCTGTGTTGATTCCAGGTAAACGAGAACCAGAGCTGTGCGAAGCTGGAGGCCATGCGGTTACGTGGACATCTTCACTGGATCCTCACAACCCCTTTCTAAAAACAAGTTAATCAGAGTGATAGTTTTAAAACCCAAATCTGATCACCTTGATGCTAAGAACTCCCAGACCTGGTATTTTTCTGGCTTTTCAGTGCTCTAAGAGAGAGCCAAAGTCTTGCCCAGCCCCACGAGGCACTGCATGGTTGGGTCCCTGGCCAGTCACATTGGCTCCTTAGAGTTGCTGAAATGGGCCATGTGCCTTCCCACTAGCAACTTGCTGTGCCTGATTGCTCTTCCCCACCCCCATGCACCCCCAGAATCTTCCCTGGTCCCCTCCTGTAGCAGAGGCTGTGAGTGGTATGCCCCATGCTATTCTCAAACACATTGCCAGTTCTGGGGGTCCCTGCCCAAGGGACTTCTTGCCACCAGTAGGAGACAAGGGCTCCCAGAGCAGCTCTTAACCAATGACGGATGGCAGTTTGTGGATAAGGAGCCCAGCTCCTCACCTGCAGGGGGGCCAACTCCATGGCGGGCTCTGCACCCTTCTCCCTGAGGCCCCAAGGTACACGGAACCCAGCTGCCCATGGTGGTCACCTGGTCAGTAACTCACCCTGCTCTGGCTGCCTCCCTGTCCTCTCTTACTTCCCCTCTGGCCTCCCGATGCTTCTGGGGATAGCCTCCCAAATAAACTACTTTCATCTGAATCCGAGCACAAGGGCTTGCTTCTGCGGAAACCCAAACACAAGCATTTCCCGCCTCCTTCACCTGTTTAACCCGTCCCTCTTCAGGTTGCATCCTCAATATCACCCCCTGGAGAGGTTGTTCTCAGCCTTGACTGCATATTGGGATCACCTGGAAGGTTTTAATGCCTACTGAGACATGGGTCCCAACCAGAGACCATTTATTGGTGGCAGTGCAGCCAGTGGCGGTGAGAAACACTCTCTGAGGAGACCTCCCCCAATGCCCGGGCCGCCGCGCACTGTGCACCACAATAACACCAGAGCACACCTTCCTGGGTTAGCAGTTTTTCCTTCTAATTGAACTGCCGGCTCCCTAAGGTCTGTGATCACTTCTGTCCACCACGTTGCCCCATCTACAGCTGCTAGCATGGAAGGGTTTGTGAGAAATTTGCTACATGCATGTGCTACTTGGTACCAAAGAAAGCAAGCTGTGAACAGGACTAGGGATGTTACCAGAGCCAGAATCCGTTCCTTTATTTCAAAGGGCCAAGGGAGCATGCCTCCAGGTGGACTGTGGAGGGCACCCAATCCATAAAGGGTGCTGCGCCATCCGCATAAGGCACTGGAAATACGGTGTTGATGGCTCACGTTTTCCCAGAGACATGGTCATAAGCGCCAACACGTAAACCGGCCTAGCCCCTGCTGACAGAGGCAGCGTTGAGAGGGTAAACGCTGAAGTGAGCTCTGCCGACAACGACTGACTGTTGAGTGTCTTTACAACTCATTCCTATGTGTTTCATGATGTAATTACCAGCCACACCACAACTAACTGACTGAGGCTGGGACAGGCAGCGGAATTCCAAAACCCAAGGCCTTTGCTCAGACATGGCAGTCAGGGCCTCATGCTGCCAACTCCAGGGGGCGTCACCCACACTGGAATCCAAGTAAGCAATGCTTCCCAGCAGCGGGCAACTCATGGCCCATGAGGAATGTGATATTTCTATAAACAGAAAATCACAATGCCTCCACTTCCCCTAAAGAAAGGTTGAATTCAAAGAATTAAAGAATATTGGAGGAGGCACCTTATTAGCTTATACATTAAATAGCACCTCGTGTTGATTTTCAATCTCACATTCCACATTATGTGGCTAGATTGAAATGTTGCCCATGGCAGCAGTATTACAAAATATTCATGGCGCTTAATTGGTCCCCCAACCTTAGCAAATACAAATCATGAACATTTGATTTGCAGTTTGGGGTTTAAATGAGTTAATATACGTAAAGTACTTGGAACAACAGTCCAAGCAGATATAGAAGGTGCACTGACGTTGCGGTCACATGCAAGTACACAAAGTACCTATCCACTTGAGCACTCCCATATTCAGGATTTCTGTCTGTCAATGTTTTTCTCAAATGCCCACTCTTTCAGCCTGGCTTCAGTCGGAGGCACCATATGCAAATATGCATATTTGGAGAGAACACCTTTACCTGCATCTTGACTTGCCCAATCTTGACCACCTGGAAGACGTACTTGTCCTCACTCTCTTTGTTGTACTCTTGCAGGGCAAACCACAGACATTGCCTCACGTTGGCATTTGAGGCACTGATGATGTTTAATTCCCTCCATGCCTTAAGCCTATTCTTTTCTGGGTCTGTGCTGGCCACCAGGGCCACCAGAATGGTGAACAGGAGCAGGCTGGACCCATGGGGTCTGGTCATGGTCCCTCCGTCCAGGGGCACAGGCACGCCTCCTCTGTTCTCAGGGCTGGAGCTGCGGGTGGCATGGGGTGACCACCGCTGCTGCTGCCATAGGTTCAAAGATCTTACCACTATGGCATCAGCGCAGCCAGATTCAAGACAGAGCCATAAGGGTCACCCTATAGGGCTACCCCTGTCCTCCAATGAGACCCACCCATGAGAAGCCAGCTAAGGAGTCTCTGCTCTCAGCCTCCCACCCTCGTCATCCTGTGTCGTGGCTGCAGCTGCAGGTCCAGGGAGAGCGCTTAGAGCCAGATGCGCCGACACCTACCCTGTGTGCCTCACGGCCCACTCCTGTCTCTGTGCCTCAGGCCTGAGAGATGTGGCTGGGAAAAGTGCCGCAGCCCCAAGGTTTCCTGGCTCTGGTCCTCTGTGGACTTCCAACCTGCCCCACCCCCCGGCTACTCCTTCCTCCTCGTGGAGTTGGGCTCTGACCCACACGCAGTCAGTGGGTCTCCCAGCTCTCCAGCACTTTCAGCCAGTGCCTATGCCATGGTCCAAGGGCCCCCTTGCCTCTGATCTCCGGTCTGTCTTCACCCTCTGAGTCCACGCCCCTGCAGTGAGGTCATACTTTGTGATGTAACCCAACACCTGTGACCCTGCCTCAGTGAGGCCACCACTCACCTGCTGGCCACTGGCCTTCAGTCCAGGCAGCTCACACACAGCAGGTAAGTGCCTCCTGCTTCTGCCCTCAGAGTGGAGGGCCCCTCAGAGGCCGCCTGTGTTGTGACTCTGGCTTCCTAAATGTCTGGCTTCTGGAGTCCCTCTGTTTGGGCTAATAGCACCTCCCTTCAATGTCCTGCCAGGATGTAGGCCACATAGGCCACCCTGATGCCTGGGCCTATACCTGAGTGGGAGGGCGTACATGCACCCCTGGGCTCTCAGACATTCTGCGTCTCTGTGAACATCCCAAGTGGGTGTCCAGCAAGTTCCTGGAGGGGCAGAGAGGTGGGCATTTGTCCCAGAGTGCAAAGATTGATGGATGGGCTCTTGACCATGAGGAGAGATAATGTACAGGAAACAACAGATGGTCATAAATCTGCCAGGCAGGTTGTAAAACATGGCAGGGTATGAACACACCACATTGTATTTGAACTGTCTGCCTATCGATAGATTTTTTTTTAGTTGTTTCTCATTTTCAGCTGTTATAAACTGTACTGTAGTGGCCAATACTTTTCCAATACCTTTGCAAAATTACACAGATATTTCTGTATAATAAAAGACTAGATGGAAAATTGATGCAAAGGCTTTATACAAATTTAAATCTAGTATATATTGCCAAATTGCTAGTCACTTACTAGTAATGTATTCATGATCTTAAAATTTTGCTGCATGTTAAAAGCACTTGGGGAGTTTTAAAAATGCCAGGGTCACTCTCACCAGCAGAGTGAATTTCTGGGAGAGGGTCCCAGAAGTCAGCATATTTCAAAGTTTTAAAGTTCCTGCAGGTTCCCACGCACAGCCAAGTTAGAGAACCAGTGTACTGTATCTGTGTTTTCTGAATGTTAATGTGCACGTGAACCGCTTGGAATCTTGTTAAAATGTAGATTCTGATTCCATGGGTCTGGGGCAGGGCCGCAGATTCTGTATTTCTAACCAGCAACTCAGACCACAACTTGACAGTCCTTTCTTCTCCATATCTTTGCTTCAGCCGAGTTACTGTTTCTTAATTGGATAGGAGAACAATTATGTTTCCTTGATTTGTATTATTGGTCAAAGTTAAGCATCTTTCCATGTAGACTCAGTAGTTTTCCTTCCATTACTGTCCTGCCCACTCTTCCTAGGGCACAGTCTTTTCTTATCAGTGTCCAGGGCTGTGGGGATGCGTTAGCGAGATTAACGTTCCATTTTACATATGTTCAGCAAGACTTTTTCCCAATTTATCTTCCATCTTTGGAATTTATTCATAGTTGATTTTTGTTTTTAATATTTTCCATAAAAGAATTTTAAATTTTTATATAGATAAATTTATCCACATTTTCCTTCATAGCTTCTAGCTTTTACGACAACTTTTATTTTAAAAAAGCCTTCTTGACTTAAAAAAATTAACCCATTTATTTTATTTATATTTTCATAATTTGTAAAATAATCAAATACCCCTCACTTCTGGTGAGCGTGTAAACTGGTACTATCTTTTTGGAAAGCAAGTTGACAAAGCACATTAAAACCCTTAAAAGTAGCCATGTTCTTTGACCCAGCAATGCCACTTTAAGTTATCTCAAAGCTATAATAGAAGTTAAATTTTTTCACTGAAAGATGTTGACTGCAGCCTTACTTAAAAGAGCTAAAACCTGTTAACATTTAAATAGCCACCTTTAGTAAAATATATAAATGCGTTACAGTATGAATAAAATGAGCCTCTTACATTACCTTAAAAACTGTGTATTTGAGGAATTCTCAATGGTGTCAGAAAATGCTCATGAAAAAATAAATTATATACAAGATGCAAAACACTAAATATGATCCAATTTTTTGTAAATAAAAATATTTTATTAAAAAATGCAGGAGAATCTTGACCATACTTGGACTGCGTGAGCACATCTCCAGCAGCCTCTCCCCCCTCACCAAGCACCACCTCAGGGCCTCGCCTCCCCCGCCAGGCGGGGCCTCCCCTTGGGGGCTGGCTGTTGCCTCTTCTGGTGTTCCTCCCTCCTCTCCACGCAGTGGCTCACGCCACCCTGTTTGTCAACACAAATGTCATTTCCACAGAGCCCCCGCCAACCCAAATCTATAACACCTCTACCAGCTATTCTTCCAGCTACTCCCAACGACTCTTCTAGCTGCTGGCCTGGCAGCTCTTGTTTTCACCTCCCTGTTTATTCCCTCCACATCATTTATCCTAACCTGCAGTACTTTATTGGTGAATTTCTTTATCCTATGTCTTTCCTCTCAAGAAATAAAATGGGCTTTCTAGGGACAGGGAACCCTTTCAACTGCTCATCACTATGCCACCAGAGCCTGGAACAAGGCCCAGCATGGAGTATATGTGAACATTTTTTGAGTGAATGAACAATGGTTTTGCTTTGATGAAAGAAAGAAATATTAATTTCTGATTTTTCTTTATATTTGTATTTCTTCAAATTTCTATATTATATATGCATTACTTCAATAATTAGGGGAAAACATCCTTAGCATGGTTACGATGGTATGTAAATAAAAATGGGATTAGATTAAAGAGCAGTTCATGTGCTTAAGACAGAAGGTTGAGGAGGAGCTAGGGGTGTGAGGGCCATGAATGGGCTGCACATGACTTTGATCATTTGTCACCTCTAGGGAGTCAGCCGCATGGGCTCCTCCATCCCTTTTGCCTCCCAATCCCTCTGCCACTGGGGTCAGGATGCTTCAGGCACTATCCACACAAGGCTTGACTCAGGGGAGACCCTGGTTCCGGGAAGCAGATCCAGCTCTAGAGACTGCAGCAGCCTCTTCCTAGGGGCCTGTGTTCCCATAGAGATCAGGGCATGTAGGTCCCGGTTCCAATTCTATTGTAGCCAAGGGTGGCCCTTAGGCCAGGGACCTAATCACTTAGGAAGCCAATATCCATATCTGTAAAATGAAGACAAGCCTTCTCTGACCCCCGATGGTTCCCATGACCCAGCGAAATCTGGGTGATTGGGACCCCTCAGGAGGGGTACCCATGTAGGTTGGGACATGACCTGAGCCTTCACTGGGTTTCATGATACGAGTCATTCATTGCCCCTTAGGCCAAGGGGCTCATGAAGGACAAGCCACAAGACACAGCCCAGCAGACATGGAGCCTGCTTCAGAGGGTCTTCAGTGCCAGGAGCCCCACCACTCCGGGGCCCACTGAGTCTGGACTGCTGTAGTAACTCCACCACCTGCCCCTCACCCTTTCCTAATTAACTACCAAGACCAAAACACCTGTTGGACTTTCTCTGACTCCAGGGTGCATTTGAGTCTTTTGTTCGCTTGCTTTTTTCTTTTCTTATGAACCCTAGCTGCCCAGAGTTTGGCTTAAATGTCATCCTTTCCTTTGTTCGTGACACTCCCAGCACTGGTCTATGCATGGCTGTACAACACAATGAACACCCATGAATCCATCACGCAAACAAGAGCTAGAATATTATCATATCTGACACTGTGTGCTCCTTCACTGTCCAGGGTGCCACCAGAGGCAACAGGAAAATGCAGGAGTGTCTCTGTTCTGATAAAACTATTTACAGAAACAGGCAGCGGGCCAGATCTGGTCTTTGGGCCATAGTTTTATCATTCCCACTTAGGGTAGTAAGTTGAACCACAGGGAATTACCAATATTGGACTGGTATGGATCTACAAAAATAGTGACTTCAAATGGTTCAGCCTAATTGTACTCCTCAGGGATTTAGTTATTTTGGCCGCTAAGTCCACATTCCTCCAAGATGTCTCAGGTGCTCTGTCTGGAATTGTGACCTGGACTAAGGCTCTATATGGGATGAATTTAAGGAAGAGAAAGGTGATGCACCCCACAGTATAAAGGCTAAAGGTACCCTGAACCCTTGTAAATCACCTCCTTTGCTGCCACTCCATCAACCACCGCCTGTAGTGAGGGAT